>NW_017309505.1:12479-63725 GCF_000935625.1 Nanorana parkeri
ATATACATATGTATATATATAGTCCATGCCTCTATCTAAAACTACAAATGACTTAGCAGCTGTGCTAAAGTGGTTTTAGCCACTTACATACGAGATATCAAATATTGCACTGCACTTATTAGTACATTTTTAGATAAATTGATTAAGTGTATCATATATGGTGTACAGAATTATATCCTAACCCCTGTTCTAAAAATAATATAATATGATGAATATCAATAAAATACAACACTATTCAAATATTTATGTATATTTATTTATAATTATGCAATTTTATCATATTTGGATAGTGTTGTATTTTATTGATATTCATTGGGGATTTTCTGATTGAGATTTATTCAATTCACCGTATTGAGCACTTTGTCACGTTTATATTTTCATGTATAATTCACTTTAATATTTGATATCTGTATTTAAGTGATTGGAACTTTTCTGAGCACATCCGTAGGAATTAACAGGGTTAGGATTTAATTCTGTACACTTTATATGATGCACTTAATCAATTTATTGAATCATTTGTTAATTAGCGCAGTGCAATATTTGATATCTTGTATGTAAATTGATTGGTTCTTATGGGAAACACCTTCACTTTCCTTTGAGATACTTTCAGGCTAGGTTCGCACCACGGATTTAGCTGCGCGTTATCGCACAAAATAGAGATTTGCATTTAAGTCTATGGAAGCTGTTCACATCTTTGGGATTTGTCGCACAATAGAAATCGCCTGTCACGCAAAAAGGTACAGGAGCTATTTTTGGGAAGTTGTCATGCGATTTTGGTCCCATAGACATCTCTATGCATTGAAAACTGTGCAAACAAGAAAGCGAGACAACCGCACGAATACAGCTCACCAGCACA
The DNA here is from genome assembly GCF_000935625.1 of Nanorana parkeri. NCBI lineage: Eukaryota > Metazoa > Chordata > Amphibia > Anura > Dicroglossidae > Nanorana > Nanorana parkeri. The sequence goes on from NW_017309505.1 coordinate 13,336, forward strand.
ATAGCCTAGGTGTAAACCTAACCTAAATATATAAGGCTAATATCCACTCGTCCGTAGAAACCTATTAGGCCTGGTTCACACCTAGGCGATTTAGCTGTTTTCATGTGTTTGTTGCATGGGTTTGGGTTTTTTTGCGCTATTTTGCTATGAAAAACCGCGGTATAGAGATGTCTATGGGACCAAAACCACGCGATAACCGCCCGAAAATAGGTCCTGCCCCTTTTTGCACTCCCGGCGATTTCACCTGCGCGAGAAAACACAAAGGTGTTAACATCCTCCATTGACTTTAATGTAGAGCAAATCAATGTTTTGCGCAATATCGCACGGATTGAGCCTAGGTATGAACCAGGCCTTAAATGTGTGCACAAAATAAAAGTGAACCTGAATATGTACAGCCATTATCCTGAACTAATGGCAATCCTAAGTTGCAGTTAGGCATGTCAGCATTTAAAATAGGCATACCTCCGTCGCCACATTTAAGGCGAATTTAAATGTCTGCCTTTAATCACACTAAAGACCTTGGTCTCTCTACAACATCCACATATTGACATTTACATGTATATTTACATGCACGGGATCTCACCCGCTTATGCGCGGATATTTATTCCCGCTTATATACAAACACTGTCAGTGACACACACTGTCTCCTGGGAAATAATGCAGTGACACTGGAACAGCACACTGAGAAAGTTCCTGGCTAAATTAACAACGCAATTACATTACACGACATGTAGGAAGATGGATTAGAAAAACTTGGCCTGGATCCTCTTCTGTTTTCAAATTGCAATTTATTTGAGGGCTTTAATGGATGCCTTATTAAAACATCCCGGCATTGGTGAGCCCAGGCATGCTGTCACCGCCAGTAGTGATTGATGACATCCTGAGCTGCTTCTCTTGCACATTTGCTTGGGGGGTGGAAGTAAAGGCTGGTGGGGGAGCTGAGGAGGGGTATGGTGAGGGGATAGATGGGCCCAGCTCTGCTCATTGCTATTGATCTCTGTGTACTACACAGGCAACTAATTGCTGGGATCAGTCGTGTGTGCAACCAGATGGAAGGGTGGCAGAAGCTAGACCGATACACCCATACCATGGCACAGGAGGAGGGAGAGAAGCCTCTAAGTAAACCGTTAACCCTTCTACTGCTGACACTGTTCTTCCTATGTCCTACCTAGAATATAAATAAACACAGATCGTACAGAGTTGTGATTTACAGAGATTGAGTTATATTTTACAACCAATGCTGGCATTGTGGCGAAATATGCTTAAAATTCTTATTTAGGCACTTGACAACCTTGTTCCCAAATTAAAGGATTTGTCTCTGCCAATAACTTAACCTTTTAACTTGGTTATTCTGGCATTATCGTCCAAATTCACTAACACAACATACTCCGTCTTATTACCCCCAAAAAATGTTGAGGCTACTTGAGTAATAAGTCAGGCCTCTTTCACACTATCCGTGCACAGATCCCCTCCTGATCAGAGCCGTACTGGTCAGATGTTACCACTGTGACATCCGTGTCCATCCGCTTTTTTCCTCCATCGCAAAAAACTGAAATGACCAAACCCCATGTTGGTATATGGGGAATCGGATGTAAACAAACATTTGTTTGTTTACATCCAGTTACCCCCTATCCAGCACAATCAGGTCCAGCAAAATGGAACCCTGTTTCCTTAGTTTTTGTGGACCTGGCTGGAGCCGGGGGCAGCTGGATGTAAACAGACGCCCATCCGTTTTATTCCGGCTGCCCATAGACTTACATTGGGCATCTGATCAGGTCCCTCTAAGGCCTGAAGAGGGCCATTTTGTTTGCATTTTAATTTATTTTAAAAATGTACTTTTTTATATACATTTATCGTTTCAATTTTGGCGCTAAAGGTGCCTATTTTTCCATCCTGATACCTTGAGAAGTATAACAACGTTGCCATATGCCATTCAACCTAAGGCTAGCCATACGTGACTAGATTTTCTCTCATCAGCCAGCGGGCTAAACAAGAGCACGACAATAGATTCCCTCTGCCAGCTATTGTATTCAATTGCCTGAATACCCGAACAGTAATTGCATCTGATAAGATGCAGTCACTGTTTAGCTGAGACTTATCCACCTTGCTCAGTCATTTTTTAAATTGACTTTTGTCGAACTGGATGATGCTGACAGGGCCACCCACTGCCTGAATTTTGGCTGATGCAGAAGAAATCTGCAGAAACTGGAGATGTGTATTGCTAGCTTAATGCTTTGTTAACAGTCCTTCTTGCATGGATGATAAAGAATATTAAAAAGTCTAAAATACTAAAGATAAAAGCTGCTCAATTGCTCCCGTCAATGCTGTCCATAGGTGTATAGCCCTACAGACACTAACTATGCAACTTCTGTTTATCTTAGATAGAAATAAAACTGCGCTAGGAATCAAATAACACTCTAAAAGCAGCTGTGCTCAGTAGGCGAGTACACCCAAAATAGGAGAAAAGAAAATAGCACTTCGTTTCACAAACTCAAAAAATGTATACCCAAAATGTGAAAAAATGTTATAAATTGTGAAATTGTAACAAAGTGATAAAACTATTTTGTGTTATCCACAACACCTGTGTTGCACGATACCTGTGCTAATGATACTTCAGAAAAAACTCTTGGTCTAATGGTCTAGACCAGGGTTCTCAAACTCAATTTAGTCGGGGGCCACTGGACACATTTTTTTGTCCTGTGGGGGCCGCTACTATACACGGTTCCAGTTAGGAATCAATCACTCATCCCTGGATACACGATTGTTTATCCAGGGAGAGTGATTGTTTTTGTAATTGCATGTAATCATATCACATACGATTACATGCGGTATGTAGGCGTGTACATGCAGCGGCTGTCACTTGATCATTAACTTGAATGGGTGACAGTTGCTGCATGTAAACGCCAGATCAGGGATTTCTGCTGCAGGAAAGCGCAAGTTTGTGACACAGCAATCCCTAATCTCACCTGAAATATAGGGGACTCCCCCCATTCCAATCCCCCTCCGCACACATAATAATACACTGCCCTCATTCCAATCCCCCCCGCACACATAATAAAAAAATCCCCCCAAGCTTCTAGCACACATAATAAACTTTCCCCCCTCCTTCCTTTCCTTCCAAGCCCCCTCACCTGCTTGCATCTTTGCAGGGAGGAGGAACATCATCGTTCCCTGGTTATCTAGTGGTGATTAGTAAGGTCTAGTGCAGACCTTACTAATGATCCATCATTCGGCCAGAGCTCAGAACTGACAAAGCTCCGGCCTGAGCTGACATGAGCAGCTCTGCGGTCTGCATCCGTAAAAAATGCAGACCGTTTAGCTGCTCCCGCAAGTCGGGCACGCGGTACATGACCGTGTGCCCGACTTGTCGGCTGGCTGCGGGCCACATAGTACTGGCTCGCGGGCGGGAGTTGGCCCACAAGCCGGTACTTTGAGACCCCTGGTCTAGACACTATAAGCCATAATAAACATAGAAAAAATGTGAAAACCAAAAAACATATACTTGTGCTAGTACATCTCATAGAATGTGTACATATAGAAAGTCCTGTATTAAATCTCACAAGTGATGTACAACTCCCACTTAATCTACATATCCATATGTGAAGTCCTTTACTTCTTAATACAATAAAGTCCTTGAAATATGTGAAGATATATCCCCCAACTTTTATAATCCACACCACGTCCGTGAATACATAAACAATTAGTGAATCAGTGCTCTCCACCGTGCTCAAAGATAAGATCTGGCCGCACTCACCGACTCCTATTGCACCGGTGCCAGAGGATGCAGGGCACAGTGCCTGGGTGAGTCCGAAGCTGGTCTCCAAGGAAGCAGGTGTAGATGCAGCTGGGAAGACCACCAAGAACTGGAGCAGGACAAGGTCAGGCAAGCCAGGGTCAATACCGATCGGGCAGCGAAGTACAAGGCAGCAGGCAGAAGAGTAGTCGAGGAACAAGAAGAGGTCAAGGGTGGCAGCAGTCAGGCATAGTCAAGGAGATCCAGGCCAGGCAACAGAATACTGGCATACAGGCAGAGGCACAGGAACACACACACAAGAGCTGAAAGGACTGGCAAGTTTAAATAGGGCCATCAATCCAGAGAAGCTGCATCACTTCCTGCGCGCCACGTTAGCACGTTTTCCGCGTGCATGTACGTTGAGCGAGCATGCGCAATAGCGCCCGTTTCCCGCAAACGCAGAAGACAGGTGTGCGCGCATGCACAGAAACATCCACACGGCCAGGTATAGTCTTACAATGACCCATGGCTACAAGTGTGATCATAGTAATGGCCGTATTACCTGATATTTAAGGTACTTGCACTCCATATTCTCTATGTCAATTATAATGGATATATATGTACCATGTTTATTGATTTTGTTTCTGCTCTTCATTTGTACATTAAATGTGAATTTTGGAGGACAAATTACATCATACTGACATCATGTGGGGTTAGGATGCTTTATGATTGGTTGATGTATTCTTCACTAATGTATTTATGTTCATTGTGTTTGCACATATATTATCACTGTTTTGCCTGATGAAGGGGTGATACTGTACATGCGTCAATAAAGGCGTATTGATGAGCATACTGGAGTGCTAGTGACCCCTTCTTTTCTGTCTGTTATTAGAGCCCAATAAATGAATGTTGACTAAATAAAGAAAGGAAAATATGTACAAAACCACCAAAAAAAAGGGTTTGGACTCCTGGGAATGACAGATGAACAGCCAATGAGTGCAATCAGTAGTGAGAGGTGATCCTTTAGAAGATTCTGTCAGTCTGACCTCAATTGAAAAAGTGACAGAATCTCTTTAATGTGCAGGAGCCACTCTATAAAAAAGGATAAAATGTGAAAAAATGAATAGTTTCTGCAGGGAAACAGGTACAAATCACTGTCAGAGTGATACATACATGAATATGACAATGGTCTACTCTATCACGGGAGATATCTGTATCTGGCAACCAATGGCAATTAGCCATTTAAGACCATCTCTCAAGCCCATTTGCTAACAAGGATATTGATAGACCCTCTATAGACCCAGTGGTGGTCAACTTGCTAGATATCAGAAGCCTCAGCTGTGGCTCCTGATATGCTACAGGTGATGTTGAAAACACGCCGCAGGAGACAGTCCAAGAGTGCGGACATGTTGAGGAAAACAGATAGAGATCACTGTCATTACATTCCCTTTAGAAATCAATGTTTCCAGTCAGACCCCTCCCTACAGTTAATGCCAAAGGATTCACTGGTTGGGCACCAGTGTTGTACAGGCAAGGGCAATAAAGTGTCATGGTGACAATGCAATGGGGGTGGCAATCCATATAGCCGATAATCAGAGGCAAAAATATAAGGGCCTTATTAATCAAAGTGTATGAAAGTAGACATGTTCTTGCAGTCCTAAGGCTACTGCCCAGCCTCCCAGTGTAGCACGGAATGAAAGAAACAGAGAATCAGATAGAAATAACCTTGTTGACAACAGCTTTCTTAGGGCCAGGTTCACACCTAAGCGTTTTCAGTTTCGCAATTTTTTCAGGCAATTTTTTTCTGCACTATTCTGCATTAAAAGATGTGCGTTCCTCCCTGCATAGAGATATCTATTAGGACCAAAACTGCATGACATCCGCCTAAAAATAGCTCCTGCATCTTTTTGCACAACAGGAGTTTTCCTACGCACGACACAACGCTACGGTGTGAACAGTCGCCATTGACTTGCATGGCAATGTGTGGGTTTTTTTTTTTTTGCGTTTTCGCTTGATTAGATCCACGTGTTAAAAATGCTCAGGTGTAAACCAGGCCTCAAACAGTTGGATAAATAAGGTTTTGCTTTAGCAGATAAAAGGGGAACTAGGAAAAATATAATATACCAATGCATAAATAATATTAAAGGGATAGTTGAATTGGGGGTGCTGAAAATATAATAGGGCTGAATGCACAGGCCAAACTATTTTAACAAACTGGCATACTAATAGTATAATGGTGTGTAACACCAAAATGTATCATTCACTAAACATAAATTAACTTCATGTGAATTCCCATTTCAAATGGTTTCTTCTGTCACCTTCCTGAAGCAGCACACATGCTCTCTTTTATGTCAGGCCACTGCAATATTTTGTTCTGTTGGTTAATTTTTAGTGCGCAGACAAGCATGTGACCTCAAGCCTGGCACTCGGAAAAAGAAAAGTCACTGGAAAGGTGGCATGACATTGCCAATGGCTAAAAAAAAATTCCCAGACTTGAAAACATCTGACACGGAAATCTCAGCAATACATTAATCTAGTCATTGACCAATGATCCTCACATAAGTAGATTTAGCTTGCCATGTAGGCATATGGATGTAAAGAACTGGATTGGGAGTTCTAAAAACACAGTGCAAACTCAAATTAGGTTAAAGTGAAACTCCAGGCAAGCAGCTGATTACACCGTTATTTTATAGATGATGTCTTATCGGCCAAAAAAATTGCAGTTTTGTTTAGCCACTCTTTTGTGATTTACACACCTCTGCCCCCCTGCACGGTTAGGGAGATACTATTGTTTTCCTGGACTTCTTTAATTTTCTTTTACCCTAAATTATAAAACATTAATAATATTTATGTTGTATGTTATATCCCTCTACATTTAAGAATGTGTATTTCCTAACAAATATTGTTCCAGCATTAAATTTATACGTATTTATATCACTTAGTTACATATGTAACACTGAGACTCCTCTGTACCATTTTACAGAGAACACTGAACCATTCACTTACACATGAAGGTGTTTTACGGAATCATTTAGGAAAAAGAATAAAAAAAAATGAAGCATACAATGGCTAGGAATCTGCGCACACGGACACATGCACATTTTCAATAAAGGACAATTATCTGTGTAGATTTGCAAACTGGTATCTGAAACCTTACCAAGACATCAATCTATTTCTAATAGACCTTAAGGAGTCAATTATATGTGTACATTGGATCGGCTATTTCTTTCCTTTGCATAGACAGGCTCTCCTTTTGAGTAATAGTGTTGCGTATGTATATTGCTTTGTTGTTTCCCAGTTCAAATCTGTGAGCTCCAACTAATACAATACAATATCTAGGTGGCTTATCCTGCTGTCTTAGCAACTGTTTACCATCTTCATATTACAACACACAGTGGCCTGCTTTTCTTGCAAATCATCTTTTAAGTAAACCTATCACAAACCCAAGAAATTTTAATTCAAGTGCCACTAAACTCAGGAGTTAAATCTTAAAAATGCATTTGAGTGCTTTAACTATTAACAAAAATGTATCTTATTTGTGTATCACTCAGCTGTAGATCATCAAATCATATCTGAATTGGTGCTGACAATGTCCTTCCTTTTGGAGGGTGGCTACTTTTGTTCCCCATGACCCCTGCATGTGTTGTAAAGTAGCCACCACTCCAAGCTCACTCCCGTGATGGACTACAATCTCAGGTTTACTAATTTGAATTGAGATTGTAGCTTATCATGGAAATGTGAGCTTGGAGCCACCCTCCAGAAGGCAGGACAGTGTCAGCACCAATTCAGAGAGGGTTTAATGATCTAAAGCGGAGTGATGCACAAATAAGTTCCATTTTTGTTAATAGTTAAGGTACTTGAATGCATTTTTAAGATTTTCGTCCTGAGTTTAGTGTCACTTATGATGGAAAAATGTGTATGCAGAAGTTAGCTCTGGTGTAAATAACATGTCAAATCAATTATTGAATCCAAGCATATGATCAGATGAAGTCTTATACAAATCTCAACTTTTCATGTAAAGGGTAAGCTTTCCTAACTATTGCCTAATGAACCAACCACCTCCCAAGCCATGGCCTTTTAATGTAATGGACATTCACATTGGCCAATAAAGATGTTCAGAATGTGTGAGGGGCAGAGTCAACTCAATGTTTACAGAGAAAGATGAGATTTTTATACAATTTCAGCTGCCTATTTTTCTAGATTTACAAATCATTATTATAAAGAGTTTCAAATGACAGAATTCCATGCCTAAATTGTCCAGGATTCTGTGTATGTAGATGTTGGGATGAGTTACAAACATGAGAAGAAGGGGAAACGTGAAAGGGGACATAAAGGAAGGGTGGTAGAAACATTCATGGAGTGGACATGGGAAAACCATATAGCCATGTGATGATTGGGAACATCTCTGGATGTGGGGTGTAGAATACGTTTTCTTTGGGAGTGGAAAAAGCTCAAATGAACATTGGAGGTTGAGTGAAAATATGAGGGCCATGGTGGTGGAACAGGATTGGTGTGGGGATTGTGAGGGTACAGTGACATTGGGGTATGTGAGGATTAGCTATGATATGAGGAGAGTATTATCTTCTTGTTGTACTATAAAAAATATTATATTTCTTGTGCTCTAGGAAACAATTTCAGGTGATTTTCATTTTAAGCTGCTTCCTGAATCATGGATTTCACCATGCCTGTTAAATACTGCATGTGACATTGTTTCCGTTATTACCGAAGCAACGGTGTTAAAATAATGAAAACAAACAAGCAGGAAAAGTGAAAGGGGAAGGAAAGAGAAGAGATATAGCCAGAGGCAAAAAGCAGTGTAAAATATGTATGAAAGCAGAGAGAGTTTGGGGAGGGACAAGAGATGCCGCTCTCAAACTGTTTGCTGAGCTACAGGCTGGCTCCTTTAACCACTTAGTACAGAGGAGCCATCAATATTGTATGACCCAGGCAGGGAGGCTGCAGAGGTAAACGAGAGGCCCAACAAAAGGACCTTGGGAGAGGAGAAGAAACTTCAGCCAATGTTTGGATACATATAACTGAGCTTACGGAGGAGCTGCTGTGAGGTTCTGAAGAGATCTAGAGAAGGTAGATGTGTGGAAATAGTTAACTATATCAGATGGTGCGCTGTGGGTACTTTTTCCAAAAATGAGGCTTGAGTAGAATGACCAGCCATACATGGCCCCATATCGACAAGCAATGCAACAGATTCCAGCATCAGTCTCTGTAAGTCATAACAAGCATCTCAGACTAAATAAAATGTACTACCTTTTCTTACAGTATATGTTTCATACAGATGTTTAGTAAGTAGGGGTAAACAATGCAGTTGAATCTGATGGTACATGATCCATAGCAGAACAGGAAAGTCTCTTCAAATCTATCATCTCTGCTGGGAGATTTGCCTGTCTATGGAAATGCATAAAGCAAACCTGTGTTTGGCCCATGCAGGGAGAAGCAGCAGGTTTTTTTTATGCCCCCCCCCCAACAACACACATCTTTCCTTTCCCACTACTCCTTCTAACAACCAGGAGTGAAGCAAATACCTAAAACCTTTTTGTAAATAGGAGCATGTGAGTCAGTCCCCCTTATGTGACATAACTAGTGCTTGGCGGTTGGCCCAGCACTTTCACACGGGGGTAGGGAGAGAGTCCTTCTGACTAGATGGCGTTGCTTACACACAGCTTTTACCCTCTATACTGAATAGCGAACATCAACAGTCATGTGAGAAACGATGTATACCCAATGGAAATTGTTGACTTGCTCAATATATTTTAACAGGCAAACATTTTTTTTTTTTTCTATCGTTTTTTCGTTGGACACTTCATAATATTGGACATTTCTTTTGATTTTGATTTTTATTCTCATTCTTCTGGGCTTTTTTTGTTTTGAAGATCGGAGAGCTTTAAGAACTTTGGGTGCATTTTTTATATTATAAGTGCATACTTCTACTTATTTTCGAAAGAAAACAACACAGACTGTTTTATATTGTGATATATTTATTTTTCACATATATGACACATGTTTATTTATTTATTTAATATTTTTTTCACAATAATATTTTTTTCACATATATGACACATGTTCTTTGAAGATTTTTGTTTATTTATTTAATAAGGTTCATGTATGACACGCCTTTTATGACACCTGCTGACACATTTTATAACGTACTATAAGTTTTTACACAAATATTTATTATATATACACTGTTTCACGATTGCTTGACACGGAGGTGACACCATATGATCCCTACCGTTATCTAATTTCCTGAAGGGCATTTAGCGCTGTACACTTCATTACACCATTATTCTGTAGGCTTTTAGCCTGAGTTCAGCAGCTTTTTTCCTTTTTGGTTTTAGAAATTTTAGCTCCGGGGTCATATTAATATCTATTTTAAATTTTAATCCATCTTAATTTAGTTTTACTATTTCCATTAGCGCAAGTTAGTTTGGTTCACACAAAACATTAGCAGGGTTATTTACAAAAAGGAGTTTGGAGAAGGCAGGAGAAGTGAACAATCTAGGCCAAGATAGCTGATTTGGAAAAATTCTCCAATGTAGCTCACTTTCCATTTCAGCTATATTGTCCTATATTGTTCACTACTCCTGTCTTTTCCAAACTCTTCTCTTTTTTGTGAATAACCCTGTAGATCTTTATTCAAACAGTGACTACAGATAAAGGTGATACACTAGAAAAAGAACACAAGAAAAATGAATAGATGTAATGGTGTACTATGAAAAAGCGTGTACACCCTTGGCGTCAAAAGCTGGTATTGCCCCCTGTAGCAGAAATTAGGGATGCTCAGATACTAAGTACCGTACATGTACATGTACAGATACTTTTCCAGCTTCAAGACTAGACTAGAGAAAAACTCAAAAGTTAGGAGGCAGCTGTCATTTGTAAGGAGCCTACGGAACTCCTTGAGTTTGTGCATCCCTGTTTTAATATATGATTCTTTAAATAAATATATATATTAGGGATGCACCGTTACCATTTTTTCAAGTAAAAGTACTGGTACTCGTCCAAATACTCACAGATACAATTATGATTAATTTTTGTTTAGTGTCATGTGACAGTTTTTCTAAAACAATACAGACTAATGATTTCAGGACAGTGGTGGAGTGCCAGAGCCAGGTCCCGGCTGCAACCGCAGCAGCCCTGGTAGTTCTCATGAAAATGCCAAGTATCTGCACTGGTATCTGAACTGGTATCTGGACATCCCTAGCAGAAATCCATTCTTGAAGGAATTTTTTATAACTGCCCACCAGTCTCTGAAATTATTGACCACTTCTCCATGCAAAATTCCTTCAGCTGCAAGATGTTTGTGGGTTTCCTTGAATGAACTGCGGGTTTCATAATCCCCCTACAACATTTCAATGGGAATGAAGTCAGGGCTTTCACTAGGGCACTCTATGACCCTCCATTTTGTTTAGCCATTCCTTGGTGGGGTTGCTAACGTGCTTCAGGACATTATTGTGTTGAAAAATGCCTTTCTGGTTCAACTTCAACTTTTGGACAGAGGCAGAATGTTTATTTCACTTAAAGAAGAACTCCAGGCTGCAAGGGTTAACTACTCATTTTGTTCTAAGGTCTAAAATAAAAGACATACACTCCCCTGATCCTCGATCCTGCAGCAGTGACCGCTCTCCTTTCTCCCCCTCCGCTGAGGCTGAGGATCATCCTTCGGTTTCCTCACATTCAGTGCAAGTCAATGGACTTGTATTAAACGTGAGGACGCCAGCGGGGGCTTAGACCATGGAAGCCAGGGGGTAGAATAGGATCTGGTGAGCATGTCTTTTTTATTTTATACCCTAGACCAAAACAAGCGGTTAACCCTTACAGTGCGGGGGGTAGTCCCACTGCAAAAGTTAATTTTTAATTTGCCCAAAGTTCATCTTTAATGACTGCAAACTTCCCAGACTCTGAAGCAACAAAGCAACCCCAAACCATAACATTTCGACCACCATGCCTCACAGCTGTTATGAGGATTTTCTCCTGAAATACTGTCTTCAGTTTGCAGAAAACATAGCTACTGTTTCTGTGACTGAACAACTCTAGCTTTAATTGATCAATCTTCAGCACTTCATTCCAGAAGGCCTGGTCTATGCCTATATATTGAATGGCAAACTGTAATCTTGCTTTAATGTTCTTTTTGGACAGCAAAGTTTTTGTTTCCTAAAGAGGAACTCCAGTAAATGTAAAAATGAACCCTTCCAGTGGGGCTACCCTCCACACTGCAAGGGTTAATGGATCATTTTGGTCTAGGGGCTGAAAAAAAGAAAATATACCTGATTCCCAGTACTGCAATGGTAAGCGCTCACCTCTATTCCCTACCACTCGTGCGGTGGAATGTCCCTCGGTGTCCTCACATTTGAAGCAGCTAGATTAGACATGATGATGTCACGGGTCCTTAGACCACCGGAGCCTTGGGGTGAAGAGGCTGCAAGGCTTAGTCTGGCAGCACATCTGGACTGGGATCAGGTGAGTATATGTTCTTTGTTTTAGCCCGTAGACCAAAACAAGCAACTGCTAGGGTTAATTTTTACATTTCTTGGAATTCTTCTTTAAAACATCTCTCATGCAGGTTAAATTGGTGCAATTTGTCTGATTGTAGGTGCATATACTTTGACCCCAACTGTTGCAAAAATGGTCAGCTCTTCGTCTGAATTTGCTGGGGGGCTAGTCAGTCCTGGGCAAATTAGCAGTTGTTTGAAATCTATGTCACTTGTACATTAGTATGCTTACAGTGGAAAATGTCATTAACTAATTTGTTAATCTTTTAAAAATCTTTGCTAGACTCACAATTTTCTGTCCAAGTGCCTTGGAGAGCTCTGTTGATTTTGGCATAATTACATCACACATGTCAATAGCAAAGAGGACACCAAGCCCTAGATATCTGTGGTTTAAATAAGACAGGGTCCACCTGCATACCCCTAAGGAGGTTCTAGTCATTGGCACCTAATCTGGAACAATGGATTCTAATTTAGGAGTTATTTTAGGATGCACTATTCACATCTTCAGGGTAGGTTAAGTACTACTTTTTGTTGTTTTACAAATATATATATATAACAATTTTCAATATTTCCAAAACTTAGCATTGTGATTTCATGTTCTTTCATAAATTCTTGGAAAAATTCAATATGGGAAACAGCAAGGTGTAGCTAGTCCTATTGCAATAGACTTTTTCTGTAATGTTTAATACCTTTCAGCTTATTTGCTGAATAAGCCTCTTGAATGAATGGTGAAACACCTTCCACATTACAGAAAGAGAATGTAACTAAAGACTATAGCTAAATCATTACTTTGATAAATGAAAACTTTACAATTGATGCTGCTCCTTGATGTTAAACAGTTTTAGTTTCCTGCAGAATCAGCTGGTCCCCTAAACTCTGACCCTGATATCCTGTTTGTAGGGTGGCTTATTTTTCTTGCAGGGTCCTATGGAGTCACCATTGTGTGTGCTAGTAAGCTGTGTGTATCTCTAGAAACACACAGGCACAGCAAGGCAAGCAATTCCCCTGCTCATTCATCATCCCTTATCCAACCAAGTAGATGGATGGCTGCTGGAAAATGTGCTGGCCCTTGTGATATTGTACCGGGCAGGAAGTTCAGGAAAGCAGAACTGAGAGAATTGGAGCCAGCTGTTTGGAAACATGATAAGTATAAGTGCTTGGGCAAACATTTAAAGACATACTTTGCAATGTATATTTATTTGATCTGGATTCATTAATGAAAAAAACATTGAGAGTTTAATATTACTTTAAGGCAGCCCATTCATAATTTACATCACAATGGATAAAAAGATTGCACATGAGCCCTTGAGCTTAACAACTTGATGCACCACAATGCACGTTTTATTGTGCTCTGCCATAGTGCACAAGTGTGAACATCCCCTAAAGCAAAACCTTCAAAGAATACTGTGAGGCAGGAGACTTAAAGTGGAACCAACCTCATAAAGTGAGAATGTGCTCAGTTATAAGGGACATCTAGAAATGTTAATTGTACCTAAGCTATACCCTGAAAAAATCACCTAGGCTACAACCACACCTATACTTTAGGTGCGATTAGGGATTCTTGAGGCAGGAACTTGCATTTTCCTGCAGGAATCCCTAATTGCACTTAAAATATGTGTGAATGAGGGAATAATCTTGAATTTCTCCTGAAAATAGCAATGCACTTCCTGGTATGGGAGGGTTACCTAGGCTCTCTTGTGCCTAGATCCTTATAGCAGGATAGCTGCAAAGTGAGATCTAAGGCACTGTTGCCAGTAAATGCTTGTTTCAGAAGATTTGGAGTGAAATTTGGTGATGTCACTACTGTGCTGCTCATTATTCTTATTGCTGGAGACTCTAGCATGAAGAAGCAAAGTATTGGCTCTACACAGAGATACAGTCCAGAAAAAGGCATAGTATTTCCGTAATGAGGAAAGATAAGCTGGAACGAAAACAGCTTCTAGAGTTCAGGTACTGTTTAATGGAGGATTCCTCCCCCACACATTGCATTAGTAGTGTAATGCTCACCCTGGTATGAGTGGTGTGAGGATATAGCTGGTGAGTGTAGCTTCACCTATAGAAAATCTGTTCTCTTAAGGCAATCAGGCCTATTGGTACTTCGTTGCCCCCAGTAATGGTAGGTGAAGAACATGATACTATCTTCTCTGGCCAAATTGCAAAAATGGCGGAGCACAGGTAGGACAAAGAGTCTATGTGATACAGGAAAATAAATATGTCCCCAGAAGATGGCAGGAATGGAGGCTTGGCAGGAGCATAACCAGAGGGACATGCAGAGGGGTCGGTACAGGCAGCAGACTGTGATGTAGTCAGCAAACAGGCAAGTGGTTCAGGCAGCAGACAAAAACATGGTTGAGAGACAGGCAAGATCAGGAGAGACAGGAGAGACAGAAGATCAGATACAGGCAGTGGCAGCCAGTCAGGCATTTAGGAAAACCTAAAATAAGCATTGGGTGCAGGTTCAGATGGGTTTAAAAGAGTGCCTTGGGAAGGAGGGACCAAATAAGGCTAAACGGAGGCAGTCAGAGGATGTTGCCTGGCAAGAAGATGCAACAAGACTTAGCCACAGGCATAGTGCCTGAATGCAGGAAATGTTTACATGCATGTAAACGTTTATGCTAATGTTTATATGCGTACAATGCAAATGCACTCTATTGAAGCTACCCGCATTCCTAGCAATGTTGCTAGGATGCAGGTGACTCCAGCTGCCTAGCATCTTTTGTTGCTAGGATGCAGGCAGCTCCTTGCTGCCTAGTGTCCTTTGTCGCCTATTGTCCTACCAACTAATGGGGCACCTTTGTGCTTGACACTATAAGCATGTAAATGCTGCATGCATACAGTGTACAGAGCACTTTTTATGCAGGATCATGCTTTCAAATTTCTGTCAGCAAGATCCTGTGTACTAGTTGCCATATTTTTATATGTCTGTATGCATGACCCTTATACTGGGTTTCCAAAATAATGCAATCATTTAGAGGTTGAATTAAAGGTTTAGTGTAGTACAATATTTTTGGTGGTTAAATCATACATTTTTACAGAGGTCTATACTTCAGACCAAAAGAAGTGACAACCGAGGAGGAAAAAAGGACATGATATTTGGTTCTCAGTGATAGATAGTTGGGAGTAATGGGTTAAGTTATGGATACTAGGGACAGTCAGTGTGTGGAAAAATGGGCTTCTGTATTTGACCATTTAGGAGCAAAGTAACCTCCCCAGTAGGTTGTGGCTACGCTTAACACATGCAAACATTAATGTCTGATATTAGTCTACCCATGGCTATTTCGAGCACCAATTAATGCATTGTGGACCTATAAATACTAAAAGCTTTGCACACTGAGCAGACAAAAGAAATGGGCAGAACCTAATTCCTTGTAATGATACGTGTAAAGTGAAATAAAGACAGAGGAGATGGGCTGAAGAATGACAGCTCATTACACCCAGGATATATTTTGCTAATGATAAAAAATAGAGGTAGCCTGCAGAAGAACAGATTGTTAACCTGTTGTTTGAAGTAGAAGCTCCAAAAGAGCTATAATACTACATTAGGAGGCATATGTTCATCATATTATATATTGAAAAACAGTACTGTAAACTGTCAAAAGCTCCTATAATGACATTTCTTGAATTATCCTTAATGCCACAATAAGAAACATATCGATATATAGCAATTTTACAACAACAAATCACCAGTGACAGAATTACTGAGAAACCCATGTACAAAGCAATGGTATGGCCCTACTGTGTCCAGGGCCGTAGGAAGGGTGAGGCGAGTGAGGCACTCGCCTCGGGTTGCTTCTATGCCGTGCAGTCAATCACCTCTTCCCCTTTGCCACTTTACACTGTAAGCTAAGCCTATATGCCTGCATATTATTAGGATTACAATTAGGATTTGGACTTCTCCCGAAAGTTTGTAATTGTCTGCAGACTCAATGATCAAAATGATGTGCCTGTACAAGGTAAAGGCTTTACTCCTAACCACGTCATGGCTTTACCAAAAATGGGTGCATGATCTACCTCTGGGCATACTTGCCAGCTGTGGTTTTAAATATTCTAGCATACCTAGCACACCATGCTACTTGGTTTAAAAACCACCGCTGCTACTAACAAACCTGTGTAAGGGACTAAAGCTATTCCCAGGACATTTTCTAACACAGAGGCTCAGGCTATGGCCAGCCCAGAAATCCCTGCTTCCCTGCTGCCATTACTGAGCAACAAGCTGCTATGTGGAGAGCAAACTGTTGTTGTTTTTCTGCTGATGTTGACCAGAATGTAGCTGGGCCCACATGCAATAAGGCCCCGTTCACACCAGGGCAGTTGCGGTTCAGCGCAGTTTCCGTGCGTATTTTAAAAGGGCGGTATTGGGCGTTTTTAATTGCATTTTAGCACTGAAACGCAATTAAAAACACCCAATACCATACTGGCAAGCATAGTTCCATTGAAATCTATATGGAAACTGCGCTGATCAGCAGGGGAAAAAAAGGCTCAGGGAGGAACATACATTGCCACCCTAGAGCTAATGTGTGTGCTCTTGCAGATAAAATCTATCAGACATGTTACAGCCATGTTTCATTGCTAGCATGCTAGTATACTGGATTAAATTCCTTTACTGCCAGTCCATCTGCAACTTGGATAACCAATGGCCTTAAAGCCTAACTCCAGCCAAAATGTTTATTTAATTTCGGATAGAGTTAAGTAAGTGTTAGAATTTTTTTCAGGGTTTAAATACTGGCTTAGTCCCCGTAGAAGAGATTTCTCTATGCTTCCCGTTGTATTTGACAATTTTACAGGACAGGAAGTGAGGGGAAATCTCCCTCATGGGGCAAAAAGCACAGTATAATCATGACATACAGTATGTTCAAATCCTTTCTTACTTCAACAGTAAACTTTGGTTTTATTGCTGCCTGTGTCCTTGTTGGGGATCTTCAGCTTGTAAGCCTTCCACACTATAAAAAAAGGTTTTGAGCAGAGTTGAGCTTTAGCTTGTTGGCTGGCATTCTACTTCTACCACATTAATTTGCTGGACTTATTTCGCTCACTGCTAAGCCACTGGCCACTGTTTTTGCTGGACCAAATGGGTGGCTACTGATGGCTGGCCTTTAACCAATCATAGTTATATAGCTACATAGTTACATAGTATTTGAGGTTGAATAAAGACACAGGTCCATCAAGTTCAACCTATTGTGTGTATGTTTTGGTTTCTGCATGTGTATGCGTGTGTACGAGTTCCCGTGTGATCTTATTTTTTAAGGGTTCCTGTACCCCTGTATGTTATGGTCTCTAAGGAAATTGTGCAAATTAATTTTGAATTATTCAACACTCTCAGATGATACCACTGCTTCTGGCAGAGAGTTCCAGACCCTAACCGCTCGAACTGAAAAGAAGTCCCTACGCCCCTTGTGGTTAAATCTTTTCTCCACCAAATAGGTGGTGGCCTCTAGTCCTTGTTATGGAGTTTACCGTAAAAAGTTTATTGCTGATGTTACTATCACCATTGAACATCTTGTACATCAAAATCATGTCTCCCCTTAATCTCCGCACCGCCAGCGTGAACATATTTAATTTTTGTAACCTTGTCTTCTAGCGTTGGTCCTCCATCCCCTTAATTAGTTTAGTTGCCCTTCTGTTAGGATCCAGAGCACCTCCAGGTGGCGCTAGAGCTGAGCCCTGCAGTTCCTGTGTGTGCCGAACCTTTTTACCTGTTTGCAGTCCTGAACCCTGGTTACCTGTTTGCAGTCCTGAACCCAGGTTACCTGTTTTGCAGTCCTGAACCCTGTTCCCTGTTTGCAGTCCTGAACCTTGTTACCTGTTTTCACTCCTGAACCCTGTTCCCTGTTTGCAGTCCTGAACCTTGTTACCTGTTTTGCAGTCCTCAACCCTGTTCCCTGTTTGCAGTCTTGTTACCTGGTTTGCAGTCCTGAACCCTGTTCCCTGTTTGCAGTCCTGTTCCCTGTTTGCAGTCCTGTTACCTGTTTGCAGTCTTGGGCCCCGTTACCTGTTTGTAGGCCTAATTCCGGCTTGTTGCAGTCCTGTTAGTAATACAAATAAACTGTATATAAACACATACTGCCTTGTCCGGTTTGGTCATATGTGTTTGGTCAACCTGTGCGGGTACCTGTATACGGTGTGGGGACACCTGTGCCGGTACCCCGGACACCTTATCTGGACTCTTTCCAGCTCCAGGACATCCTTTCTGAGTATTGGTGACCAAAACTGAACCGCATACTCCAGATGAGGTCCAACCAGCCATCTATAAAGTGGCAAAATTATAGATTTGTCTCCACAGTACATTCCCTTTTTAATACAAGACAGTACTCTGCTCGCTTTGTTTACCGCAGCCTGGCATTGCAAGCTATTATTTAATCTGTGGTCTACAATGACTCCCAGATCCTTTTCCATTTCTGACTTCCCTTTGTTTTAGTTTGTGAACTATTTGACTATAATCCCCTTCTTGTTCAAAACGGGTTATAATGTAATCAAAATAAATTAGGATGTATATCCATCTGTCTTCTTGATTCCTAGAATAAAGACAGGGATCTGCTTTGCTTTTTGTGAATCCCTCTTTCGTGAATATTTGCAGTCTATAGATGCTCTTTTGAAATTTACACACAAGGTTGTGTCCTTGCTCAAACCCTGTTGGTTGCTCCACATAGAGAGCTTCCATAATGTCTCCATATGGGAAAGCAGTTTTAAAATCTAGGTGTTTCACTTGGAAACATTAGAAAGGAATACCTCTAAAATCAAAAAGGTCAAAAGACAGAAAGAGAGGAACAGGTAACAGACAACATTGAGGCCTCAGCAGATCTTATTTGTCAACATAGTCAAAGTAAGAAGAAGAAAAAAAGAGCAACATCCTCTAAAGGAATGACACACTCTCCAAGGAAAGCGAGGGATGGGCATAGGCTATCCAGGGCTGCCAAATAATTTCAAACCTTTTATTAGAGTCCAAAAGTATAATATTCAGTTTTTCATTAGTAAAGAAAAAATCCAGTCTACCTTTGACCTCAGCAAAGGACACAAATTGCTTCTTCCATGCATAGGCAATAGTCTGTTTGGGTGCCAACATGACATAGGTTGCCAATTTGTGTTGTAAATTGGTGAGGAACAGAGGTTTGAGATGTAGAAGGGCCAACCAGGTATCTCTCGGAACATTAACAGAAAAAAGATCGTGCAGCAAATGAAATACCCAAGACCAAAACCTAGTAAGCATTGGGGATGTCCACCATATATGAAAACGTGTCGCCTCGAGAAACAGCCACAAAAACAGAGGTCAGAATGCACCAGGTGGAGATGAGCCAATCTGGAGGGGACCAAATACCACCTAGAAAGAGACCGAAATGCAGTCTCCAGTGAGGTTATATTAATTGAGCATGTAGCCACCGAACTACAGATTTTGGGAATAGACCAGGGAGATGAGTTTAAGAGTGGTAGGGTAGCGAAGACAAATGTGCTCAAAAACAGTCAAGTACGATTGAGGTGAGATATTAGGGAGCAACAAGAGTCCCAATGCCTAAGTTGCAAATATCTAAAGAATTCTGTGGCTGGGGCTTGCAATTCTGAAAATGGGTCCATGGACAGATGGAGCCATCATCCAAAAGATGGTGGAGACAGGTTATCTTATGAGATGACCACCAAGCAAATGCGGCATGCAATTTAAGACCCAGTGAAGAAAGGGGGTTACCTGTAAGGGGAAGTAAAGGTAGGTGGGGACATTGAAGCTTAATATAGTATCTAGTACTGTCCCATATTTTAAGCATGTGACTCAGAAGGGGCTCATGGAAGTAGGAGGGGCCCGGGAGGTAACCAAGGTACATCGCATAGTGAAACAGGAGAATAAGAGTATTCTTCGAGGTGAACCCAGATCGGGTGGTAAGGGGATGTATAAAAACTCACAAGGGGGACAATCAGTGCAGCCTGACAGTACTTGTAAAAATTAGGAAGACCTAGGCCCCCCTGTTGTCTATGGCTATACATTGTGAACTTAGGGATTCTAGGATGTTTATTCCCCTATACAAAATCAAAACCTTTATTCTGAAAATAAATAATATCATAACGTAGGATACAGACTGGCAAGGTACGAAAGAGATACAATATTTTAGGAAGTATGGGCATTTTGATTGCATTAATTTCACCTATCCGGAAAGATTGTGTCTCATCCAAGGAGACAACAATTCTTTCATGTGTTTGAATAGGTGAATGTAGTTAGCTTTATATAGGGAAAGAAGTCCCTACGCCCCTTGTGGTTAAATCTTTTCTCCACCAAATAGGTGGTGGCCTCTAGTCCTTGTTATGGAGTTTACCGTAAAAAGTTTATTGCTGATGTTACTATCACCATTGAACATCTTGTACATCAAAATCATGTCTCCCCTTAATCTCCGCACCGCCAGCGTGAACATATTTAATTTTTGTAACCTTGTCTTCTAGCGTTGGTCCTCCATCCCCTTAATTAGTTTAGTTGCCCTTCTGTTAGGATCCAGAGCACCTCCAGGTGGCGCTAGAGCTGAGCCCTGCAGTTCCTGTGTGTGCCGAACCTTTTTACCTGTTTGCAGTCCTGAACCCTGGTTACCTGTTTGCAGTCCTGAACCCAGGTTACCTGTTTTGCAGTCCTGAACCCTGTTCCCTGTTTGCAGTCCTGAACCTTGTTACCTGTTTTCACTCCTGAACCCTGTTCCCTGTTTGCAGTCCTGAACCTTGTTACCTGTTTTGCAGTCCTCAACCCTGTTCCCTGTTTGCAGTCTTGTTACCTGGTTTGCAGTCCTGAACCCTGTTCCCTGTTTGCAGTCCTGTTCCCTGTTTGCAGTCCTGTTACCTGTTTGCAGTCTTGGGCCCCGTTACCTGTTTGTAGGCCTAATTCCGGCTTGTTGCAGTCCTGTTAGTAATACAAATAAACTGTATATAAACACATACTGCCTTGTCCGGTTTGGTCATATGTGTTTGGTCAACCTGTGCGGGTACCTGTATACGGTGTGGGGACACCTGTGCCGGTACCCCGGACACCTTATCTGGACTCTTTCCAGCTCCAGGACATCCTTTCTGAGTATTGGTGACCAAAACTGAACCGCATACTCCAGATGAGGTCCAACCAGCCATCTATAAAGTGGCAAAATTATAGATTTGTCTCCACAGTACATTCCCTTTTTAATACAAGACAGTACTCTGCTCGCTTTGTTTACCGCAGCCTGGCATTGCAAGCTATTATTTAATCTGTGGTCTACAATGACTCCCAGATCCTTTTCCATTTCTGACTTCCCTTTGTTTTAGTTTGTGAACTATTTGACTATAATCCCCTTCTTGTTCAAAACGGGTTATAATGTAATCAAAATAAATTAGGATGTATATCCATCTGTCTTCTTGATTCCTAGAATAAAGACAGGGATCTGCTTTGCTTTTTGTGAATCCCTCTTTCGTGAATATTTGCAGTCTATAGATGCTCTTTTGAAATTTACACACAAGGTTGTGTCCTTGCTCAAACCCTGTTGGTTGCTCCACATAGAGAGCTTCCATAATGTCTCCATATGGGAAAGCAGTTTTAAAATCTAGGTGTTTCACTTGGAAACATTAGAAAGGAATACCTCTAAAATCAAAAAGGTCAAAAGACAGAAAGAGAGGAACAGGTAACAGACAACATTGAGGCCTCAGCAGATCTTATTTGTCAACATAGTCAAAGTAAGAAGAAGAAAAAAAGAGCAACATCCTCTAAAGGAATGACACACTCTCCAAGGAAAGCGAGGGATGGGCATAGGCTATCCAGGGCTGCCAAATAATTTCAAACCTTTTATTAGAGTCCAAAAGTATAATATTCAGTTTTTCATTAGTAAAGAAAAAATCCAGTCTACCTTTGACCTCAGCAAAGGACACAAATTGCTTCTTCCATGCATAGGCAATAGTCTGTTTGGGTGCCAACATGACATAGGTTGCCAATTTGTGTTGTAAATTGGTGAGGAACAGAGGTTTGAGATGTAGAAGGGCCAACCAGGTATCTCTCGGAACATTAACAGAAAAAAGATCGTGCAGCAAATGAAATACCCAAGACCAAAACCTAGTAAGCATTGGGGATGTCCACCATATATGAAAACGTGTCGCCTCGAGAAACAGCCACAAAAACAGAGGTCAGAATGCACCAGGTGGAGATGAGCCAATCTGGAGGGGACCAAATACCACCTAGAAAGAGACCGAAATGCAGTCTCCAGTGAGGTTATATTAATTGAGCATGTAGCCACCGAACTACAGATTTTGGGAATAGACCAGGGAGATGAGTTTAAGAGTGGTAGGGTAGCGAAGACAAATGTGCTCAAAAACAGTCAAGTACGATTGAGGTGAGATATTAGGGAGCAACAAGAGTCCCAATGCCTAAGTTGCAAATATCTAAAGAATTCTGTGGCTGGGGCTTGCAATTCTGAAAATGGGTCCATGGACAGATGGAGCCATCATCCAAAAGATGGTGGAGACAGGTTATCTTATGAGATGACCACCAAGCAAATGCGGCATGCAATTTAAGACCCAGTGAAGAAAGGGGGTTACCTGTAAGGGGAAGTAAAGGTAGGTGGGGACATTGAAGCTTAATATAGTATCTAGTACTGTCCCATATTTTAAGCATGTGACTCAGAAGGGGCTCATGGAAGTAGGAGGGGCCCGGGAGGTAACCAAGGTACATCGCATAGTGAAACAGGAGAATAAGAGTATTCTTCGAGGTGAACCCAGATCGGGTGGTAAGGGGATGTATAAAAACTCACAAGGGGGACAATCAGTGCAGCCTGACAGTACTTGTAAAAATTAGGAAGACCTAGGCCCCCCTGTTGTCTATGGCTATACATTGTGAACTTAGGGATTCTAGGATGTTTATTCCCCTATACAAAATCAAAACCTTTATTCTGAAAATAAATAATATCATAACGTAGGATACAGACTGGCAAGGTACGAAAGAGATACAATATTTTAGGAAGTATGGGCATTTTGATTGCATTAATTTCACCTATCCGGAAAGATTGTGTCTCATCCAAGGAGACAACAATTCTTTCATGTGTTTGAATAGGTGAATGTAGTTAGCTTTATATAGGGATTGGTAATCTTTTGAAATATTAATGCCCAGGTATGATAAATGCGAAGTCATAAACTCAAAAGGAAAGTTCTGATGTAACATGGAAATTTCAGGATGTGGCAAGGAAATATTAAGAGCAGATGATTGGTCTCATTGACCACCAAATTTCCTGGCCTTTTTCTAGCCTCCTCTTATATAGCTTGCACAGCAGATATAGTTTACTGTTTAGGTTTGAACGCTCGTGCAGCTTTTGTAATGCAGTCCACATACCTTTATTTGTATTTTCTTTTCTTATATGGATGAGCTGGTCGTCTTCCACTAACAGACTTATAATTGCTTTTGCTTGCTTGGGTTTGTCTGTACTCAGTACTTGCCAAAGGTTGTATTTGCTTAACAGCATTTCAAGCTTGAACTTCCACAGCTGGTAGTTGGTATTGTTGAGCTTTGCGTTTGCAAACTCCATATCTGAACTGCTTGCCATCTTTCAGTAGCTTGGACACGGCTCTTGTTGCCTTGTAGTATTTTGCTCAGTGCCGGGGGCCCATACCAGTTGGTTATGTGTTTAGATGAAGCACTGAGACCTTGAGGAATGCTGAATTAAGTTTTACTTTCTTAGAAGGACATTACATGGGAATACCGCATCAGGCAAGAAACATAGATAGAAAAACTTCCTGGGTATCATAGATAAACATGCATATAGAGAAACTAACATTGCACTATACTGCTATCTACAGCTCAAAAGATATATTACAGTCAGTAATACAATCAGTACATATCAACATATGCTGCTGTATTTCCAGCAGTGAGTAGGGGAGTGCAGGAACAGTGGTTATGGGGATGAGGGGTGCTAGTGCAGTGGTGGTGAGGTGGGTGGTTATCTTTATGTAATTTCAGATGTAGTCTTCCCAGCCAGCAGCAGATATTGGGTAAGGGAGGTTGGTGGTGTGAGCTGCCAGACCAGAGATTACAGTGCCTGTTTAAAACGCAGCAGAAGCCAAGGAGTAGGAGTTGGTGTGGACTAACCGGACAAAAATGATAATGTCATGTCCCAGACTCACCTGGCATACTCCAGGTATTGGCACCATTATAGTTTATCGCAAATACTCTATAATACCACCAGAGTGGATCGGGCATTTAGTGACAGTGCTGCTGATCTCTCCCAATCCTTAGTGATCTTTGCAGATACTAGCAATCAGCTATCAGCACAGGAAGTCCCCCTAGTAACTTATTTGTGGCCCCTTCTTGTCACATTCTGGGCTGAAAGGAAGAGGAAAGCCAAGTGCTGAGACACCCACCAACTCCATTTCTAACTAACCCTACCAGTGCAGCAGCCAACATCCAAATCTATTCCTTATTTGTTTTACTTTCAAGGTAACCATTTTATTTGAAATACAACAACACTAAACAACACTATTTATCCCTTCTCCTTCCTAAACTATTGAACCTTCTGTAGTATGATATTGAACATGCAACATGCAATCTTTATTTCAGAATGAAATTAAGGGGAATGCTAAAATTCCATTTTACTTTCTTTAATTTATTTTACTATATATAATGTCTGATAATCTGCTTTATTTTACTGCTTTGCTTGGTCTTCCAGGTACAGAAGTATATTGGTTTAGTATTTGTATGAAGATGCTCTTAGCCCAATATTTCCTTTGTCTTACTGTTTTGTTGTTGTTGTTTTGTCTTTTTTAACTTTGGACATTTTATCAAGGGAAGAATGAAAGGGAGAGCCCATTTAATGATCTCCGATAAAGTCTGCATTCGCTTCAGAAAAACACAGTACTATATGCTTTATTTTTTTCTTGTTGGTACCTAATATCCTTTTGGCACCCCCCTGTGTGACCCGTCGGTCCAGCTTTGGAAGAAGACTATCCCCCCAGCGGGAGGGGCACAGAGCATCCGATGTGCTCCTTTGAGCATTAATAAAAGCCCTCCGTTAGGCTCATCTCATTACTCTACTACAAGTATTGACTTTGGCCTGCAGTCATGTATAGATGAAATGAAGATGGCTTGTCCTAAGTGATTACTCAGAATTACAAATCATTTCACAAGTAACTCTACACTACAGCCTGGCTGGCACCCTGCCCCTACACCCCCACTAGACCCCCACTCATAATTCTCTATACAAATACATAAGGTTTGTTTCTGCAATGCAGAAGTGGTCAGGGTCGCTTCTTCAATTATTTCATATGTACCACAGTATACATATTATTAATACTATTGAACATTTCATTTGTTCCACCCTTTCACAGAGGGCTCACACAATTAAATGAAGGTATTCATGTGCTGGAAGCAGTGAGCTAAAAGTGTCAGATATTTGTTAGAATGAAAGATGAGATGATCATGGTATTTAACCCCTATCTAACTCTGTATTGTCTTTAACTGAACAATGGAAGATAACTGTTGTAGACACTTAGGTTAAAGAGTCAGTCAATGCTGCAACTATATTCGTTTACAGGTGCCTGGTAGGCTGGCTTCCTATATCTCCTGGGGAATCCAAAGGTGAGATCTCTGCCATATTTCTCTGTTCTGGCCCACCATAGGGTGTTCCCACCCTTAATGTTACATTCTCCATAATACATTTAAAACCAAGCAGTCAGAGTGCAACTCCTTCATATTGCCCATAGCATGTGTACAGAGCTGAGAATTAAAGCACAAATATCTCATTATCTGAAAGATATGATTACATAGTTACATAGTATTTGAGGTTGAATAAAGACACAGGTCCATCAAGTTCAACCTTTGTGTGTCTGTGTGTGATTGTGCATGTGTGTGTGTGTACACGAGTCCCTGTGTGATCTAGTTTTTAAGAGTACCTGTACCCTTCTATGTTATGGTCTCTGAGGAAGGTATCTAAATGCTTTTTGAATGATTGAATACTCTCTGCTGATACCACTGTTTGTGGCAACGAGTATATATAGTATGGGGCCTAGCACATTATAATACATTGTTTTAATTTCCAGCATCTACCAAAGCTGAAATATGAGGTTTAGGTTGACTAACTTTTAAAAAACAAACAAATTGCATGCTAGAGATTGCTCTATTGAATAGCTTGTGCCCTGATTTCAGTGCCTTGTATGTAGCAATGTACAGAGGTTCCAGAAGCTTAAATGGTGACAAAATATAAATCACCAGTACATCATGATATTCTTCATTAGAACTCTTAATCAGTCACATGACAAATCTTGCTACTAGACCTTTCTGCTGCTTTTGACACCGTGGACCACCTGCTCCTCCTCAAAAAACTCTACTCACTTGGCCTACAAGACTCTGCTCTCTCATGGTTCTCCTCTTACCTGTCTAAGCGCTCCTTTAGTGTGACCTACAAATCTAACTCCTCCCCTCCTCTTCCTCTTTCTGTAGGGAGATGTGTCAGGGCAAATGCGTGCCTCTTCCTCAGGCTGACAGATGAAGATCATGATGAGGAAGATTGTGATGTGCTGGGGACTAACATGTTACTTTGATTTGCAAACAATGGTCCAATCCATTGCATCCATCCATTGTAGTGACACTACAGCACTCATTTCCTCAAGGTTGGAATGCTGTTTGGAGGGCACCACATCCTGTACTAATGTATTTAACAGTGACCAATCTCATGTTCCTCTACAGTGTCATGGAGGTCCTTTTGCCAGTCGTATTGTAGCCATAGATTACATACTATATCTCTGTGCTGTATGGAGGCTTTTCCATTTTCCTTTTCAGTGTTGATGTGGAAGTGCTCTAGTTGTTCAAAGCCCTAGGTGCCTTAATATCCATGCAAACATAATCCATCCTTGCAGACTCCGGGTGACCATAGCCTGCTGGGCTGAACGCAGCACCCAAACACTGCTAGACAAAAGTGATAACCGGCTAGTCACCAATAAAATCCTACTAAATAATTTTTCAGTAGGAGTTTAGTATGTAATAGGCTTTCTGCCCTTTCAGGAGTATACTTCACACTCAGTATGACATGGGAATATGGAGCATTGGACTAACTACTGCAGCATAATGTTCCTTAAGTAATGCTGTGTTGAGATATTGACTACTGTGACAGTGGATTGTCTGCCCACATGCTATCAGATGAGTATGCCACCAATTTACATATCTGTCGATGTAACTATTAAAAACAAATGTGCTAAAAATAATATTTGACCTTACCCCAAGGCCAGCATTAGAATAGGATGTTCTTTGCTAGAGATTTGTCTTTAATTAGAAAATGTTGGGGGTTCCAGCAAGCTAATTGTAGACAGAGGCTGGCCAAGTGGCATATTATGAAGGGCAATTCATGGTATGAAACCAAACAGGACCTACACCATATTTGTTCACAATGGCCCTCTGCAAACTATGTCTACCTCTGTGCACTGTAAGCAAAATGTGAAATAAAAAAATAATCATTGCACTGATGTATATGTTATTGTAGCTGAGAATTATGAAACCACTAAAATGCTGCTAATGACCGCAGCATCAGTCTTCCATATCCATGACTGAAAGCAGAGAGCTGATGTAAGTTATGCAGGTATTGATGTGGTGTAGAGTGTGCAAGATAGGGACCGAGTGATGGAGTGCTCAGATTTTCTTTATTGATCATATAAATGTGGTATTAACCATCCCCTAGAAATAGACCTGGAAGTGATAACTGATAAGGAACCACTGATGGACTAAGTGTCTGCACTGGGGACCTTATGCAGGATACAGAGTGAAGATAACATCTTCTATATCTCAGAAAGGGACATGTAGACTGCATGAAAATAATTGTTAATTTATGGAGGTGTGTGTGATCCGAGTGTGTGTTTGATTTCAGCTTTCATGTTTAATTAACTCCTTTATGATAGATAAAGCTGAACCTTGAAGCTTCTTGGCAAGATTATTGTGTGTATGCATTATATTTTCGGGTTTCTTTCCACTCAAAATCAGATTAAAGTAAATCTCTAATCAGAAAGGGAGGAATTTCTAGCAGCTGGAACAGTGGACGATGAACTCTATCTTGCCCAGGTGCCCATCAATTGCTGAAATTAGCCACTGCTTGCTAACTCATTTTGGTCTAAGCTGGGATAGAGCCTGGCTGGAAAGGTGTGCCATACTATGAGAACAGCAAGTTTAAAAGCTATGTAGATGGTAATATCCGAAACTCCAAATAGCTATAACTAAACAGATATGGAACTGCTGTCTGTCTAATGAACTCTTAGAATTAATAGTTTTAATTATAAAAAAAACAGGAATTTTAGTAGTATTAGATCCTGTGGTGACTGGGAGGTTGGATGCATTCATAGCAAGCAGAATGTTCTTTGCATGCATAGAAAGTAGGTATTCCATTTTGGTCAGATCACTCCGGACAGACTGTTACAAAAAGATGTTCAACATTTACATAAAACACACATCTTCTTTGTCCTTGCAGTTCCATATGATCACAGTATGGCAAATTCATACAGTAAGTCAAGGAATCAAAATAAGATATTTGGGGGCGTATCCAGCCACAGGGACTCAGAACTAAGCTTGTGTTTACCAACATTCCATATTTAAAAATTCGGACATGAAAATCAACACAATGATCTGTTCAGAACAAGTATGACCAATTCAAACCACACAAAAATGAATGGATATCTTGTGGCAAAGAACCGACTTCCCCAGGAACATTTTCCAGAAAACTAGGGAACCTCCTTTCCCAAGAACATTATCCAGAAAATTAGGGAAGAACAACATTCCTACCGTCATGAGATTAGAATGCTGTGTTAAATTATGTTTCCTGAAGAGCATTTAAAATAATTATGTTCACCTCACCTTATGGTCCTCAAACTGCACTGCCAACACCATTAGTAATGCATCATGATTGATGCGGGGAAGATTTGGCATTAAAGAGGTCCTGTCAACAACCTAAAAAAACAATTATTGTAAATACTTACTTCAAGTGTTTTTACTTTCTATAAATTATTTATTATTCACTTGCAATGTTCTCTTGCTAGAAAACTGGACTATTCCAGGAAGAGTCAATTCCCTTGCACAGCCCCCTCACTCCTTGCATGTCATAGCTATTTCCCCTTCAGCACAGCATCATCCCTCCTTTCACGTCATAGCCCTCTCCTCCTCTAGAAGTATCTAATTACTCTCTCTGCTGGCTCATCTCCTGCATCCCTACCTTTACCTCCCTACATAACATTTTATCTAGCTGCTGGGAAAAGAGCAAAGAAGAGTTCCATAGAGTGTCACTTGTGTGCAGCTCTGAGATTTTCTTAGGTATTTTGGATGTCTACACAAGGGAGGCTTTCACAGGTAAAAAACATGTAAACATATGTTAAATGCATATATAATCTGATGGGAAGAAGATTTATTTCACTTATTATTATACAGGATTTATATAGCGCCAATAGTTTGCACAGCACTTTACAGTATAAGGAAGACATTACAGTCACAATACAATATGGACAGACTACATTGCCATAGCTGAAATGATTGGTCTGGCTACAGGGTCTCTTCAAAGGCAAGTATTATTATTATTATTATACAGGATTTATATAGTGCCAACAGTTTGTGCAGCGCTTTACAATATAAGAAAGACATTACAATTACAATTCAAGACAAGATGGTAAGGAGGGCCCTGCCCGTGCAGGCGGACAATCTAAAAGGGAGGGGCAAATGATACAGGAGGAGGGAGCTGTGTGGGGATGAATTGTTTGAGAAACGTGATGGTTCAGTGGTTAGGTTGAGGTGGGATAGGCCTCCCTGAAGAGATGAGTATATACTTTTTTTGCTTTGGATAGCAATAAAGGTAGGACCTGCTGGAACCAAAAATTCTTCAAAAGCTGAATTGTTGCAAATTGACACACTGTGGATGAAATGCGAGAATCATGGACCCCAGGACAAGATAGTGCTCTCAAATATATTATTACTACTTATAATAATTGCCCCCTACCCCAACAATGGGATTACACATGAATTAGGCCACATACCATGTATCTACCTTGAGCATTTGTAGCCATAGACATGCTGGCTGCACTACGAAAACCTATACATTCTAGACATTGACTTTTCTGTGAATGAGGTCACAGATGTTTCCAGCAGAGGAGGAGTCAAGTACTCATGCCTGCCGATGTCACAGGATGGAAGCAGTAATAGAAACAGCAGTCTTGTAGGAACAGGTGGTTCCAGAATGAAAGCCTTTATACCTTTCATGCCTGATGACAGCTGCAGCTGCTGAGACTTTACTCCTGGGCCACTGTGTGCAATCCCAATTTTGTGAACATGCCCATGTTTAATTTTATTTCATGGTTCATATATACAGATTTGATCAATTGAAAAACTTGAACAAGCACATACATTACTATGCCGCCAATGTATCATTGTATACCATACAGAAATTAAGCCATCACAGTGTGAGCCTATCCCTAAACCTCTATAGTCAGTAGGTCACTGTTCATTACATAGGAATTAAGCTAGGATTGCCCGAGGCTATGCCTTCCTAATACTGTGCATATAAAGCGAAAACCTTGTCCGTATGCCTTATGATGTGACACCACGCTTTCACCGTTCCAATGCAGCGAGGTCATGTTGGATATTGTCTCGTATCCAGTATGACATGCATAAACAGAGGCACTGGAGGAAATTTATCATCTGACCTACAGCTGTTCTAAATATACTAGAGAAGCAGTGCTGAAAGCCCCCGCTGACCGTGAAAACATGTGAAGTGTTCTCACTGCATGTTTTCTATAAGATGGACAGGAGCCGGGCTTAGAAATAGAGGGTGATGAGATTGTAGAGGAGGATGAGGAATGACTACAAAATCTCATCTCCTGACTACCAGCTCACTAATCATTCTTAGAATAAAAGAGTAAGACAAGTAAGTGAATTTAGCATTTAAACTGGTCATATATCTTCAATACAATTGCAGAAAAATAAATATGGCAGTCATGTGAAAAAGTAAGTACATTATTCAAATAGTGCCTTCAGAAAAAGGTGATATAGTTAAACAAATGACACATAAATAAAAATTGTTTATTCATTTTCACAATTTAAATAAACAAAAATGCAGATTTGTCATGTGCAAATGTATACCCCTACATTTACCACTACCTCAAATCTATTAAATTAGAATTCTTTGTTCATGATTAGGTACCCGCTATGGGGCCCGGGGCACAGGGGGGCCCGGCAAGGACATCCCCCTGATGCCGTGTGGGCCGCCTGGGTCGCTATGGCATCTCAAGCTGCTGGCTGTCACTCGCGGGTGTGAGGAGGAACGCGTCGCTCTTAGATCACGGACAACCTGTCAGTGATATGTGCAGCGGCGCGTTCCTCCTCACAGCCGCTGCTGAGTCAGTGACAGCCAGCAGCTGTGGAGCAGGAAGGCTGGGTCCGGCGTCAGAAGCGGAGGAGGAGGTCGGCCCAATGATGGAAGAGAAGGCGGGGCCCGGCGACGGAAGAGGAGGTGGGGCCAGGTGACGGATGAGGCGGGGCCTGCCAGCGACCATGGAGGCGGACAGCGGATCGAGGCTGAAAGGTAAGAGGTGTGCAGCCCACCTGAGACCCTGAAGAGCCCACCATAGAGAGACTAAGGCAGGCTCTGCAGGGTTACTCTCAGGTGGGCTGTTTGGGATATCAGGTGGCCTCTGCAAGGACATAACTAGAAATCACAGGGCCCCATACAAAACTTTGCTATGGGGCCCTGTGATTTCTAGTTAAGACCCTGTTAGATAACACTGATCAGAACTTCTTTAGTGAGCATGCAGGTTTTATTTAAGCCTCAGATATCTAGAGTGATCTCTTTTGTTGTGTGTGGTGTCCTCATGCAAATACCAATAGAGCTCTCTAAGGCCCTCAGAAAGTTGTGGATGTCAATTAGTCTGGAAGGGGATTTAAAAAGATCACCAAATGATTTGAAATCAGTCATTCCTCTGTAGGGAAAATAATCTAAAAGAGTAGATCTCAAACAACTGCTAATTTGCCCAGGACTGGCCAACCAGCAAATTCAACTCAAGAGCTGACCATTTGATGCTAAATGATGTAACCTTAACCCTAAAATGTCATTGTGAGGTGTTCTGGTAATTCTTGCAACATCCAAAATGCTTGCATCTACAATTAGAAAATGATTGCACTAACTTAGCCTAGAGAGGTGTGTTCAGAAAAAAGACTTTGCTGTGTAAAAAGACCACTAGAGCAACACTACAGTTTGCCATTGAATATGCAGACAAAAAACCGGCCTTCTGGAACGATGAGCTGAAGACTGAACACAAACAGAGAGTTGTACGGTCACATTTGTTTGGTTAACAGTAGACATGTTTACCACAAACCAAGGAGCTGAACTTCATAACAACTGTTATGCATGGTGGTGAAAATAGTTTTGGGTTGCTTTGCTGCTTCAGGGCCTGGGCAGCCAGGCCCAGATTCCAAAAAAGGCCACAGAGGCCCGGCCTCGGGGCGGCAGGGCGCAGAGGGGTGGCAGCGGTGTCCTTGTGGGTAAGTTGCCCTCTCTGCTTTGTACAAGCAGGACTGAATGTAGAGTGAGGCAGACGATTTTTCGTTTACATGTGAAATCGGCGATGTCGCCGATTTCACATGTAAACAGTGTGCAGCCTTCTCCCCCTTCCCCCTGCACTTACCTCTCTCCTTTGGTTCCGTCCCCTGCCACCAAGTCCCGAGTCTCTGACTGCAGTGAGCAGAGCGGCAGGGTTACAAGTAACCCTGCCGCTCCGTGTAGACTGTAGACAGTGAGAGGTGAGAGCTGTGCTCTTCCTCTCTCACCTGTCACAGGAGCTCCAGCACAGTGCTGTGCTAGAACTCCTGTATTGGAGGTGACAGGGTCAATAAAGACACCTCCAATTGCTATCACGCAGGGAATTGTTTTCTCCTGTGTGATAGCAATAAAGTTAGGCGGAAAAAACATTACATTGATTAAAACATTTTTTTAAATAAATACAAATTTAAAAAAATATGAAATAATTAAATAAAAAGGTAATTAAAAAGTAAAAAAAGAAACAAATGATTAAAAAATAAAAAAATAACTTCTCCAGAGATTTCTCTACATTTTCCAGACAGTACCAGTAAAGATTCCCCGAATATTTTTTTCGTAGACTACAATCCCTGCTGGTAATGTACATTTGGAATAAAACAGGAGTAAGGCTGAGATACTATATATTAACCAAAAGAAAATTGGATGGAGGGGGAGGTTTGCCACATATGGAAATATACTATCAAGCAGTAGGGCTAAGTAGATTATTGGACTGGTTTACCGAGGGTAACAGGAAACTGTTGGTATCGGTGGAGCAGGCAGAGATGGAAATACCCCTGACGTCTGTTCCTTGGATACCCCCAGTTAGGCGAGATAAAAGGTGGACCAGCTCTTTGGTAGTTGGTAGTCTCCTCAACATTAAAAATATGGGACGCATTAGTGAGGAAGTGTGGAGTGTCAACATACACGGGCCCATTAACACCAATATTAGGGAACCCTGATTTCCCGTTCGGTCTGAAGTGTAAAAGATTCTTAATTTGGGATACCTCTAGACACTCTCCAATTATGCAAGCAACAACAGAGAAAGGGCAACGCCCACTTTCAGAATTTCTTCCTATAAACCATCCAAACAAAGGCAAATGGTTGGAGTACTTCCAATTGAAACATTTCTACAATGGTCTCTCCATAGAAAATAGAGTGACCAGAGACCTAACCCCTTTTGAGGAGTTTTGTTTAAAAAAAGCGCGCGCTAAACACATGGAGGGGAATTTATCAAAACTGGAGCAGACAATTCTGGAGCAGATTTGCGCTGCAACCAATCAGCTTCTTTGTCTCATTTTCAAATGTTACCTGAGCAAACAAAAGAGAGATGCTGATTGGTTGCCATGGGCAACTGCTCCAGATTCTGTCTGCTTCAGTCTTGATAAATTCCTCCCATGGTGTCTAAGCTATATAACTTAATATTAAATCAGATGTATCCAACACTCCCCTATTATACGTAATTTTGGGAACGAGAGATGGAACATGCATTAACAGAGAACGAGTGGAAGAAGATCTTCTATTCATGATCAAGACTCACCCGAGGTCGCTCTGCTGTCTCTACACCATGGCTCGTCGACTGCAGTGAAAAAAGGTCTCTTATGCCCGATCCTTGCAGCTGCAAGGGCAGTAATACCAAGACACTGGAAGTCAACCAGCCCCCCTCAGATATCAGAATGGGTGGAAGAACAAAATAATGTGATGCGATCTGAAGAACTCACATAATAGATATACGACATTCAGGGAGAGTCGGAGCCCCTGGAGGGACTATATGAGCTCACTAGAGATTCTTAGATACTTATAAGGACCAGGAGGAGGAGGGGGAAAGAAGAGGAAGCAGAAGGGGGAAGGAGTGGGAACGTGAAATGGAAGGAAAAGGGGAAATACTATATCTAGACGCCGATTTGCCAAGTTAATTCTCTGTTGAATTAATTACCTCTATATTAAATTAACGAATATACCCATAATGCTGTTGTGGATGCCCAAGGATGATTGAGTCGGGGGGGAGGAGAAGAAAGGTATCAATGACATGTCTTGTCTATATGTAGTATGGGAGTAATCAGGCAGAGGGAATGTTATGACTGGGACAATAAAGTATATATATATATCATGTTAAGTGACAAATATAAGAATTGCTTTTGTTGTTGATGTCTTTGTGATTTGTAAAACTTGAAATCAATAAAATAAATATTTTGGAAAAAAAAATAAGAAAATAATTATAAAAATAAAAAATAATAAGATAAAAAAATTATAAAAAAAGTAAATAGGATAAATAAAAATCTAAAAAAATGTAATTGATTAAAAAATAATGAAATAAATAAAAATTAAAAAAATAAGAAATAATTAAATAAAAAGTGATAAAAAAGTTAAAAAAATTAAGATGCTAATTAAGATGCTAACCCCGCCGCCCTGCCATCTGGTTGCCATTCTCCATTGATGGGAAGGGGGGGCGCATCGCAGAACCTGGCCTTGGGGCGGCAGGGAGAGTAAATCCGGCCCTGTGGGCAGCTCCTAGTCATTGAGTGAATTATACATTCTGCATCATATCAATGTGTGTTTGATAAGAATTTGAGGTAATCAGTCAAAAAGATAAGGTTGAATCAGAAATAAGTCTTTTAACATGATAATAATCTACAGCTCACTAGCAAATCTACCACGGAATAGCTCAAAAAAGGATTAGATGGTTATGGACTGTCCAAGTCAAGGTCTGGATTAATTTCCATTGAAATTTTTGTAGGGGGATTTTAAAATGGGCAGTTCATGCAAGGAAACCCACAAACATCTAGCAACTGAAGGAATTCGCATTGGGAAATGGTCAAACATTTCAGTCAATCGATATTAGAATACCACATAGTAGATGTAATACAATTACATCTACTGATATATTATTTTTTTTAAATGTCTGAAAATGTTTTGTTTTTGTGTGTGTTTCTATTCAAGTATATCACCTTTTATCTGTACACACTGTTTTAATAACGATCTAATATTTCCAGCAGTTTCCATGGGGTGCACATAATTTTCCACATGAGTGCTCAACCCTATGTGAAAAAAATACTAACTGTTTGTGGTGAACCTCATCTTTTCAGTTGTCAAGTATAATGTGTGTAAAAATGTGTCCCCAACTCTTACCTTTATAATGTTGTAACTGGTCGTCCTGAGCCAGGAAAAAGCTTCCATGACAGAGGATTCAGACTACCGGATATCACTGCTGGTATCCTACAGCACAGAGATGTCGGATGTAGAAGTTAATATGCAAACAAGGGGCATCTCTAGTCAAAACTATGTTTTCTAGTTTTTGATACAGTAAAGAAGGGATAGAACCAGTCTCGGTTTTTTATTTCTGGGGAGATTCGCACTTTCTAACTGTCAGTGTTACCATTATCAATGTGACAGAAAGTGCATTTAAAAATTTTCCAGCTGTCACTGGAACAGGAGTAATCTTCCAGTGGGGACTCCTGTTTTGGTAACAACTGTCTCAGTTAAGATTTCCCCTATCTTTGGAGAATTTCCTTCTCCCTTTTGTGGGACAGGAAGTTAGGGGAAATCTCCAACAAGACACAGCACAGACAGGAAAAAACTGACAGGGGTTTTCCCCATTTCCTACTCTATCCAAGGCTAAAATTTTGGCTAGAGGTCCACTTTATGTTTACATAAAGGGAGATTATGTTGTAGTTACACTTAAAGCTATCTTATCAACCTTTCTTTCCTAAAGCATGTTGCCAATCCTGCCATTCAGCTTAAAGTGACGCTGAACTCAGGAGTGAAATTTTAAAAATGCATTCAAGTACCCTATTAACAATACTGTACCTTATTTGTGTATCACTCAGCTGTAGATCCTCAAATCATCTCTGAATTGGTGCTGACACTGTCCTTCCTTCTGGAGGGTGGCTACTTTTGTTCCCCATGGTCCCTGTGTGTGTTGTAAAGTAGCCACCGCTTCAAGTTCACTCCTGCAATGGACTTCAATCTCAATACAAATTAGTAAACTAAACCGGAGAATATAGTCCATCACGGGAGCAAGCTTGGAGTGGTGGCTACTTTACAACATTCACAGGGACCATGGGGAACAAAAGTAGCCACCCTCCAGAAGGAAGGACAGTGTCAGCACCAATTCAGAGATGATTTGAGGATCTACAGCTGAGTGATACATAAATAAGCTACATTACTCCTGAGTTTAGTGTCACTGTAATAGTCTTGACTGGTCACTTCTGAGGATGGCAGGTAGTGGGGATAGGTGCTCTGAATCCACTTTCTACAAGGAAAGTAGGTAAAAAATGACAGCCATTTATTTTTACTTATTTCAACAGGTCCTTGTTTTAAAACAGTACTCTGCTTTTTTAATAAGATCAGGGATCTTCTTTTAAAAAATAATAAAATGCTGTCCCAGCAATTTTGAATGCCTGTGGCTAATACATGAAGCATGTTTTTTTTTTTTCTTTTTAATAACAGACTTAATAGATAATTCAATGCAGAACCCTCAACAGAATTTTGACTTCTGATTTCTGTACAATGTTAGATCAGGAGGATGGTAGATGCCATCACTTCATTCCTTATCGACCTAATGCTTTGCAGAAATGTGCCTGTCTGGTGTCATTATTTTCCCGGGGGATCTTTATAATTACCCACATCCATCGCTGGATGCCTGCAAGCTGCTGCATCCTTATTACCAGCCCGCTAATCGTTGCGTCCTCAGGAACAGCTGCTCTGCAAGTTCTATGCATGAGAGTGGGAGGGGGTCCCCGAAGCTGTCATATCTTCCCCTTTCTCATTTCAATGCTTTCCTTATTATAATGGGCCCCAGTCTATGTCCTGTGAATGAGTGTTCTGGTCCAGCGTGGAGATATTAACACCACTGATCTAACTAAAGTATTGTACATTGGAGGTGTTAACCTTTCCATAACCATCCTGAGCCACTAGGCCTTTGTGTGATTTGTTATTATTAGTAGCAGTACTATACTGCAAATAAGATGCTTAATGATCCAGTCCCATGTAAGACATACATGAAGCAATGTTTCACCCATTAGAGGAAGGATCTACTATTTGGCTGTGTTCCAAATGATGAGACGGTAATATATACATACATTGGTCCTTTCCATCCAGCTTGACCCATTTTCTGTAAGGGTTTTTTTTTAGGACAAATATATTTAAACCGAAACTCCAGCCAAAACACATCATTCCACAATAATTATACCATGAGAATAGCTTTTTTACCTTCGGCCTTAATTTTTGGCCCCTGATTTGACAAATATAACTACAGTAAACTCCCCATTATCCGGCATTCAAGCAACTGGCACTCTCAAGCAACCAGCAAAAAATAAATAAAAATCAAGGACATAATATGATTGTGCTTGATGCACACACAACAAATTGTCGGTTGCTTGGTGCACACTAAAAAATGTTGTCAGCAACTAATCTCTTTTAGTTGCTAACGAAATTCTTTGTTCACAACTTGTTGCTGGCCCGATGCTATTTTCCACGGTCGGCAGGAAGTTGTCCGTTCCTATACTCAGCGGGCAGGTCCAATAGCCAGTCTGCAATTGGCTATGGCAATTTGAAATAGCTTATAGCCAGCTGGCTATTGCTCCCAGCTGCTTACATGCACCTGTCGGCTGCAGAAGCTAGCCAGCAGGTAAATGGGGCTGTGGGAGGCTGGTGTCACGGGGGAGGTGGTTGCTTGAGAGTTACTTTTAACTCTCAAGCAACCAGAAACTACAGTTATCCAGAACCTACCGATCCCTGTGGGTGTCAGATTTACTGTACTATTTTTTCCAATGTTCAGCTTATGGCTGCTCCTGAAGAATCTGTGTGACACTGTAGATCTGAAGGTTGCAAATAAATACATTTAGCAGCAATACCTTTTAGTTACAAATTACACTAAATAATATTCATAATTTAACATTCAGGTAGGAACTGTTAATACCTAGTATTCAGCCCTTATAGGAAAAATGAACCTAGGGGCTCATACAAAAGCCCATATCACTGTTCCAACAGTGCCCAAGACTTCTCCTGTATTCTCTGTTCATTCCAGTGTGTTATGCAGTAAATACATGCGTTAACGCAGTGCATTAAAAATGTGTATTTGAATGAAGATGAGTTATAAACTAATTATACCATTCACCATACTACATGAGAATGCTAAGGAACATTCCATCTGTTCAGCAGAGAAGGAGACACGCTTCATTGAACTATAATACCACGTTTAGTTAGCTCATTTGTATTCAGATTACAGTCCATCACAGGAGTGAGCTTGGAGCGGTGGCTACTTTACAACACACACAGGGATCATGGGGAACAAAAGCCACTCTCTAGAAGGAAGGATAATGTCACCATGAATTCAGAGATGATTTGAGGATCTACAGCCGAGTGATACACAAATAATCTACATTGTTGTTAATAGTTAAGGTACTTGAATGCATTTTTAATATTTAACCCCAGAGCAAATTATCTAAGAAATGTACATATTGCAACTTACATTTCTTGGATATAGTGACTGCATTACTTTTTCAGGCATTTTTTTCCCTTTTATTTACACCTGGTTAACCTACTAGGGTGAAAATGTTTACTCACTGTACTCTTTGAAGGCACAGCATTGACACAAAGTGTGTTAGGACTACAAAACACCTCGCAGAGGTGAACTGGGCAGGACTGATAACACTGCTTGCGATCACACTGAAGAGTGCACAGGGCACAGGTCATCACTGTGTTTCTGGCAGGATTAACAGTTACTGTATTTTTTGCAATTATTGAACAGATATTACAGAATGCTTTGAATGGTATATTTAACAGACATAATGTTGAGTTTGCAAACTTCTAAGTGTGCCCTGTTTCAAGGGACCAAAACCTAAGCAGTTGCCAAAAAAGGTCCGGGAGTATAAAAACTAAACTGTGCACGTGCCACAGGCAGTGTACACAGATAAGGACAGATAGGAGAAAGAGTTTCAGTGCAGGAGTGATATGCAGGTCTCTTCTGCCAAAAAGCTTTGCTTCCTAACAATTTTTTGATGAGGGGTATAATACCACTTTACCAGTTGTGGACCGTGGGCATGCTACACACGCCCAGAAAAATGTCTTCATAGTACACAGGGCATGCATAGTAC
The DNA here is from genome assembly GCF_000935625.1 of Nanorana parkeri. Lineage (NCBI taxonomy): Eukaryota > Metazoa > Chordata > Amphibia > Anura > Dicroglossidae > Nanorana > Nanorana parkeri. Next base: position 53,165 of record NW_017309505.1, read on the forward strand.
GTCCTGTCATTCTACCCTGCTGCCACTCTCCCCCTTGCATTTGCAGGAGTTGAAACAACAGCTATATTAGCTACTTTTGTAAAAAAAAAAAATGGACCTTTTATACAAGATAGAGATATAAAAAGTAACATTTCTACTCTTGTATTTACTTTGTTTCATTTGCCTTCAGATCAAAGGGATGAGCTTTGAACTACATATGATGTCAGTTAAAGCAACCTGACAAGTAAAATAAATAAATCAATCAATAAATAATATGGTTTTTTTTTAACCTTTAATTCACTCTAATCAGCCCTCAAAGAAGAACTCCAGGAAATGTTTTTATTAACCCTTGCAGTGGGGCTACCCCTGCACTGCAAGAGTTAACTGCTCATTTGTGTCTAGGTTAAAAAACAAAACAAAAGATATACTCAACCAAAGCTCTGAGACAACTTCTTCTTAGACCGGCCCTTCCAACCTCTCTCCCCCTCCTCTGCAGCGGTCTTAGGTCCCGTAAATCATCAACGGCTATACACAGTGTATAGACATGAGGACTCTAAGGAAAATTACAATGCTGCAGGTAGGAGATAACAGGCTGGAGGGAGTGTTGTGACAGCTGGCTGGCTCTGAGCTTTGGGTGAGTATATATTTGGTATTTTAGCACCTAGACACAAACCAGTACTCAACCCATGCAGTGCGGGGTTAGCCCCACTGCAAGGGTTAATAAATAATTCCTGGAGTTCCACTTTAAAAACTATATATATATGTACTTTATTATCTTAAGTAAAGTAGTATTAAACTCTCAAACTTTTTTCAATAATAAATCCAGATCAAATAAATATACATTGCCCAGCAAAGTATTGCTTCACATTTTTGCCCAAACCATGTTTTTACCATGTTTCTAAGCAGCTGCTTCCAAGTGTCTCAGCTCAGCTTCCCTGAACTTCCTGTCCAGAACAAGATCACAAAGGACAGTGCAGACTCCAGCAACTGTTCATCTACTAGACTGGAGAAAGGAGGAGAGGGGGCCAGGGGTGTCAGAACCACGGGCCTTAGAGGAGTCTAAGTTGTGGAGGAAGGCCGCTCTTGCAGCTAAAGTCCAAGAACCCCTGGTAGTTGAACAGGTGCACAAGGACAGGAGAGGCACGAGTGCCAGGAGCAGCGAAGAGCAAGACAAGCCAGATCTGTAACAGTCGAGCAGTGAGGTACCAGGACAGTAGACAAGGCGTAGTCAGGGACAGGCCAGATCAGCAACTTTCGGGCAGCGAAGTACAGAGCAGCAGACAGGAGCGTAGTCAGAAACAAGCCGAGGTCGAGGGAATCCAGAAGAGCAGCAGAATAGATAGGCAAGCTGGGTCAAACACCAGAAGATCAGGGTCAGGATGCTGGGTTCAGGTTACAGGAACAGGGAACAGTTGAAGACCAGTCAGCACTGGAGGTTGGAATGTCACAGCCTTAAATAGCCAGTTTAGCGCGAAAATCCGCAACACGCGCATGCGCACGTCAGCGAGCACGGCATGAGACGAGCATGCCAACGTGCACATGTCTGCACAGAGGCGCCCAGCGGTGCACAATTTTGTGAGCCAAACTATGCCCACGCACATGTGCAGGTGCCCGTGCAGGGTTCTCAGCACAAGGGCCAAGCCTGGCTTCCTGACAAGGGGAGTGAGGAATAACTTGAGTTGTTGCTGTGTGTTTTGAGGAGAAACACACAGCGTACTAGCACATACAAGGGTGACTGCATAGCACTCAGCTCAAGAAAGGAGTCACTCTAAAACAGGAAGTGCGGACCAGTACTCAGGGGACCAGCTGATTCTGCAGGAAACTAAAACTTTTAAACATCAAGGAGCAGCATTTATTGTAATTTCATAGTTGCATAGTTACATAGTATTTGAGGTTGAATAAAGACATAAGTCCATCAAGTCCAACCTATTGTGTGTGTGCATTTCTGTTTGAGTTGGTGAGTGAGTGTGTATTAGTCCATGTATGATTTCGCTCTTCGGAGTACCTGTACCCCTGTATATTAGGGTCTCTGAGGAACTAGTCCAGGAGTTTCTTGAATGATTCCACACTCTTAGCTGAAATCACTTCCTGTGGCAGCGAGTTCCAGACCTTTACCGCTCTTACTGTGACGAACCCCTTGCGCCCTGTGTGTTAAAAAAAAATTTCCACCAATTTTTGGTTGTGCCCTCTAGTCTTTGTTACGGAACTAACCGTAAACAGTTTGTTAATAATGTTGATGTCGCCCGTTAATAGTTCATACAGGAAAATCATGCCCCCCCTTAATCTCCTAACCTCCAAAGAGAACATATTTAATTTTAACAACCTTGTTTCATGGCTCAGGTCCTTGAACCCCTTAATTAGTTTGGTTGCTCTCCGCTGGACTTTTTCCAGCTCAAAGACATCTTTCCTGAGTATCGGTGACCAAAACTGGACCGCATACTCCAGATGTGGCCGAACCAGTGATCTGCAAAGTGGCAATATTATAGACTTGTCCCTGCAATACATTCCCTTCTTAATGCAAGACAGAACTTGAAATAGCTTTAAATCCTTTTGACTTTAATATAGCTTTAAATAATGACAAAGTTATGAAAAAAAGCTGAAAAAACAGACTTATGGCAGAAATGTAGAAATTGCTCTGGTCCATAGGGGGTATAGAGGTGCGAGAGCTAAAGTGGTTTGCAACCACTGAGTTAAGATGTCAGTCGCACAGATATTGCCATGTTTTCATTTAGTCAACTGACTCATAGTGGTGTGTTTATAATTGATTTGATGGGAAATTTGCCCAACATTTACGCAACATTCGCCCATTTTTTATCTAAGATTTGATTTTCTGTATTCAATTTATCACGGTGATTTTGTCCATTTTCAAATGAGATTCACCCAGCATTAGAAAGATGAAAAAAGCATCGAACAACCATCACCCAACATATGTTCCTCAGTCTTCTAGTCCTCCTACTTATAAGTTAGTAAATGTAGTTCAATGTAGAATATTTTACAATCCAGCCAATATTTTTAAATTTTTCACAATATTTAAACTGTTCCTTGGTTTGGAGTTGGGACTGTTTGTTTTAAAATGCTTCTTTGTAGATGGGGAATTTCTTTTACAGATTCAGCCCTTCCATGGGTATTTTTTTTTTTACTCTAAAACAAAAACCTCCTATACTGATACCAGCCCACATGCATTCAACATTGGGTAGTGCTTTGAGAGGGGTTGCCAAAAAATAGGATTCCTCATCCCGAAGTTCCAGTGCCCTGATGATGACATGTCCAGAGATATAGTCCATTATCCAAATATGCCGGCCAGTGATGTCACAGGTAAATCTATCACCAGAGTTCCCTGGACATATAAAACATTGCCAATGGCAGGAAAGTTGACAGTACTTAAAAAGGCATTTGATTAGGCAGAAAGCAAGACTATCAGGGTTATTCACAAAAGGGTGAAGGGTTTGGAGAAGGAAGGAGAGGTGATCAATCTAGGCCAAAATAGCTGATTTGGAAAAATTCTCCAATGCAGCTCACTTTTCAGTTCAGCTATGTTGTCCTAGATTGTTCACTTCTCCTGCCTTCTCCAAACTCTTCACCCTTTTGTGAATAGCCCTGTATATTTCTCCTTCCACTGACCTTTAGCACTGGCTCGGATGCGACAGGACATCTTCAGACATTCTGTGCACTGGAAAGGTTAATAATAATAGTTAGAAAATAATGTATTTATATTATGTGCTGTGTGTTTTCTCATATGTTCACTTACTTGCCGTAACTGGTACACTGGCAAGGGACCCCTAAAACCAGTTCACCACTGGGGGCAGGCAGGTGCTACATAAGCTGCTGGAACCCCCTCCTGGGCAACAGATGTCTGTCAGCATCAGGGCACCAATGTTTTTGGAGGGTACCCCTGTTTTTTGACAGAATCTCTCTCAAAGCATCCCCCAGTGCTGAAAGGCATGGCGGGGGGGGAGGGGGTGCTATCATTTTGCTAGCTTTCACTATGCATGGTTCTGAAATTGTATTTATTCAGCACCACAGATTCAGCACCATGGTTCAGCACACAGATTCAGCACCATGGATAGCAATTGTGACCATATAACTGAATGGTCTCTTGTCATTTAACAAGATTCACCCCAAAATTCCACAAAGATTAACCCAGGTGCAAATAGTTGCTACTGTACTGTTACGATTGTCCATGGCAAAATCCAATATAACAAGTCAAATAAGCATACTACACAGAGTGAATCTGGCCAGAAAATGGTGTGTAAATTCTGTTGAACCTCACTTGTGTGAATTTACATTTTTTTTTTTGCTCCCTGGTGTATACCCTATAGGCTTGCATTGTGAGAAGAAGCAGTAAAGCACAACCACTGTGTTGCACCGAAAAAGTGCAACACAGTGGTTGTTCTCACAGTGGTTGCTCTCATATGTGCATTGTATGTATACATATACATACGGGTCTATTCACTAAGCTGTCGAGGGCAGCCGAGTGAACAACCGACCCCAAGTGAAGTGAGCCGAACACTGTTCAGCTATTCACTTCAGGCTGGTACAGCTGATTTCAGCCATACATAAGCAAATTAATACAATTCCTTAATTTATAGCATTCAGCCTTCAGCTGGCTTCAGCCCTGTGTAAGTTATGCATAGTAAACAAATGGGAAGATACAGGATGATAAATACATTCCCACCTGTTACTATACACCCAGTACACTTTGAGCTTCTCACAGCCTTACTTCCGTTTTGTATTAGGTGGTAAAATCCCCCCCGGCCAGCGGCTGTTTCTCAATTCCTGAAAGTGCATTTTTGACAACAGTAATATAAATATCCATAATTCTCACACATGAGAGAGTGAAGTTTACAGCTTCCTTTATGGAACTATATTTTATTTATAGGTGCTCTGAGCACAGCTGCCGGTGAAGAAATCAATGTTGCTGATTCACACTGAGGATGTTTGAGTTACAGGAGGCTAGTGGGAGCCAAGAGAGAAGACCTCACAGCAGAAATCGGGAATCAGAAATATACCATCCCAATACAATAGATGCTGTAAAAGCAGTGCTGTGTTTTCCGAGCAGCATTTTAGTGCTGCTTACAGGTATCTTAAAAATGAATATGTGTATTTATAATTTCACCTTGCTGAATAATACAGGTGGTGCCCTATATTGATGTACAATTTACTTAAACGTTATTGCTTAGAACAACCACTGTTGAAGGATAGGCAACCAATAAAATCAGTCATTGAACCACTAATGTTTTTCTGGAAACATTTAATTTGTACTAAAACCAGGAAGTGCACTTAATTTAGCTTTAAGCTGAGTTTAAAGTGGCATTAAAGTCAAAAGGTTTTTAAGTTATTTCAAATGTCGATTAAATAGCATACCATAAATGCTGCTCCTTAATGTTTAAAAGATTTAGTTTCCTGCAGAATCAGCTGGTTCCCAGAGCACTGGCCCTGATATCCTGTTTTAGGGTTACTCTGTGACAGATCACATGGTACTCCGACTGGGTATCTCCGTCAGAAGTAAGCTTCCTCCACTCTGGAACCAGAAGAAAGTGAATGTATCAAGGGTTTACCCCAAGAATCAGACAGCACTGATTTGTGAATAGAAAGAGGAACTGACTTTATTGAAAACCAGCACAGTATTTATACCAGGGGTCTCAAACTCAATTCACTTAGGGGCCACTCAAAAATATTTTTGCTCCCATGGGGGCTGCTCGCCAAATTTCAAAATAATTTTAAAATAAAATGTAACTATATCCGGTATAGTACTACGGACACTAATAAACACACAATGAGGCCCTATTCATATCTGTAGGTTTAGGTGTGATTAGGGATTCCTGTACAAAAAAAATAATACCCCGACTGTGAGGAGGCACGATTGGTAAGGTCTCTGGCAGACCGAGTGCCGGCAAAGAGAGGGAGCTATGCGGTCTGCATTCGACAAAGATGCAGGCTGTGTAGCTGCTCCCGAAAGTCTGGTACGTGGTCTGTGACCACGTACCTGACTTGTGAGTTGGCTGCAGGCCACATAGTACCAGCTCGTGGGCCACAATTGGCCTGCGGGCCAGTACTTTGAGACCACTAATTTATACAGTTCTGGTGGTCTAAAAACATAACGCATTCAAATCATCAAGCAAACAATCCCCTGCCCGGTACTTTCATAAAAGAATGGGGAGAGGGAAAACAAATGTGATGGGATTATCTCCTGAGTGTCTGTAGTATGTTAATCTACTCATCTACACCTAGAGTCAGTTATGTTAATCCCATCGTTAACACAATAAAACCAATGGACAAATAGACTGAAGCAAGTTCAATGGAAGTCTAAGTCCAGAATTAACCCACTTTAGTGCTGCTGGATTCACATCCTGTACCTACAATGGGCACAGAGTGACTTAAACATAATGCCAGGTGAAATATGCAGCATATCCACTCCAGACAAAAATCTGGGATAATAGTTCCTTGTAACCCCAAGAGGTCTGAGGGGGGTCTCCATTGTCCTAAGTCCATAGTCAGTAGGAAAGAGTCTAGCCCCCAGGCTCCTCCAACAGCCCCAGTGATGGTTGAGTCCGTCATAGACTCCTTTCCCTTACAGGGTCCTATGGAGCCACCTTTGTGTGTGGTAGTAAGCTGTGTGCATCCCCGCAAACACACAGGCATAGCAAGGCAAATAACTCCCCTGATACCTGCTCTCCACCTCTTTCCTCTTCTCTAAGCTAGTAGGTGGACACAGCTTATGAAGGCTGTGCTGTCCCTTGTGATCTTGTACTGGACAGGATGTTCAGGAAATAAAGCTGAGAGAGTTGGAGCTGTTTTTTAAAAGGAATAAAAACAAAAAAAGGTTAAATATTAATGGTTAGAAAAATAGAACTAAACCAAAACAAAATCAGCAGAATAATATTAGAGATGGTGAGAAGCGGAAAAATAGTTAATTAGGGCTGATTACGGTTAACTAAACCTTAATAAGGGGCTTAAAATGTAGCAAATAAAATAAAAAATCTTTTTATTTTCTGCTTGTCAGGTTGTGTTAACTGACATCATATTTAGATTATAGTTTAGCTCTTTGATCTGTAGATAAATGAAACAGTAAATACAAAAGTAACAATTTTACAGTGTATGGCCCCTTTCACACGGGCTGATCATGAGGGGATCCATGAACAGATCCCCCCCTGATTTGAGCAGTATGGATTGTATGTCACCACTGTGACTTCCAGGTCTGTCCAGTTTTTATCTACATCTTGCAATGGAGGAAAAAACAGACCCCATGTCAGTCTATGTGGAATTGGATGTAAACAGAAATGCGTACGTTTACATCAGATTACCTTCCGATCCACCACGGTCCAGTGAAACGGATCTCTGATCCATTTGTTTTTCCAGACCTGGCTGTCGTGGGTAACCGGGTGTAAACAAACACCTGTCTGTTTACACACAGCTGTCAATAGGCTAGCAATGGGCATCCGATTGGGTCCACTTGAAAAAATGGCAGGCGGACTTGATTGGACTGCCCAAACGAAATGAGCCTTTCTCTCTATCTTCCGCCTGAACAGTTTTTATGACCAGCGTGTCATTTTTTTTTTACAACAGCAGCTGAAATAGCTAATCTATCTACACAGCAACTCCCAGCTGTCATGTCTACAACTGAGGCGTGTTCAGTTGCTCAGCCGCTGCAAATGCTAAGTTAGCAAACTGCCGTTGAACGCTGTTCTGCAAGTCAGCGCTCAGCACTGTAACTTAGCACTCGCAATGGAAGTGAATGTGGATGCAGAGCGCTGAGTGTGATGGAGAAGGTGGGGATAGAGCACCAGTGGCCATTTTAGCTGTGGGCACCCCTGGCAGCGCTAGAGACAATTGCCTAAACCTGGATGGAGGAAATCATCTATGTGTGGGAAACTACAATTTAATTTTTTGGTGGACGACCACACCAACTATTCATTGGAAAATGGTATTTATTAGTCAAAAATATTATCCTCCGGCATTTTGCTTAGCACCGTGCAGCCGAAGTGTTCAGTTAAGCTGCTGCAGCGTATTGAAGTGCTACAGAGCAGCTACTCAGCGCTTGGCTAAGGAACTGAACATACCTCTGGTTAAAATGTTTATATTTGCACATCTTACCTGTCTTGTCATTGTGGTCTATTTATAAAGGTTTTACACAAGATTCCCACTGATTTCTTCTATTTTTCCAATGGGGTTTTAATAGGAAAAATGTGAGAATCCTTGGAGGAAGATGTGTGAAAACAATTTTTACAAATGTTTTTTTTGTTTTTGGGAGGAATTTTGTAACACAATACAATACCATACAATACTGCACTCTGGCATTGTTACATTGTTATAACAAAAGCTCCCAGCTAACTAGGTGGCAGCAATTTTAAAAAGACGGACCATACACATGCATACAACACATTCACACAAGCGAAATTGCCCTCTCTTAACACTTAAGCTTTTGACAGGATAGAACCCATGAACTCAAGAAAGGTTGGAGTATTCAAAAGGCATAGGAGAGCATCTATGTCCATGTTACCACTCCCTACTTGCTCCAACCACACACCTGATATTTGGGGGGATGAGTGTCCTTCCAATGAAGTAGAATTGTCATTGCATAAAAACAGATCAGATGAAACAAGACCCTGGCATAGGAGCCCTAAAAAAACATGTTAACAGCACAAAGAAACAATATGTCAGGTAGGAATGGAGCTGTGAAGCCCAGGGTCTATGTTAAGGAGTGTAAGGAATTTTAGGACACCTGACGAACCCAAAACATGTGGAATAAGCCTGCTGCAGGTGCCTGACATCTGGAACATAAGGCATGCGGGCACAGTATCATCTTCTGAAACCTAGTGGGAGTGTAATAAAGTCCATGGATAAGTTTAAACTGTATTTGTCTGTCTGCAGTGCTAAACATGTCAGAGAACCAGGTTTGTAGTATCTCAGTGTGTGAAAACCTTTAGAAAGACACCCAATTACATTGATTACGTTCTTATTACAATTCTATTGATCAGGGCATGCAGATACCATTGGATGTCTTCTTGGCCGATATTATGGTACTTCCTAAAGAGCATAAGGACAACTCACTATCCCAGAATTATCATCTAACATCCCTCTTGAATATCAGCTTGAAATTTTTATACAAAATTTTAGCTGACAGGCTGAAGAACTTCCTGCCGGATCTGATCCACCGGGAACCGTTTCATCATGGGCAGAGAGGCTAAAGACAATTCGATTAGTGAAAATTGGTAGGATTAACATCCTGAAAATGAATGTACTTCCCCAAGTTCTGTTTTTTCTACAGATATTTATATTTCTAAATCCTTTTAGTAGAATTAGAAGCTTGTTTCTTTGTTTTGTTTGGAGTGGCAAGAGGCCGCGGATTGCATACAATATTTTGGGACGAGTGAAAGGTGAGGGGGGCCTGGGTTTACCAGATATCCATCTTTACTACAAAGCTATTTCTTTTCAGAGGATTCTGAACTGGTATTTTCATACTTTCATACATTTTCGTACTCGAAGTTGTGGGTGGCCATGGAAAAATGTATGATGGGCAGAAAACCTGGCTTCTGCTCCTGGTTGCCTTGAGAATTTAGGGGTCTGTCTGCTACTATCTCCCCTATGACTCACCATGTCCTCCACCTGTGGGACACACTGAATGAAAGTGGAGTCTTGGTCCCGCAAGCATCCCTGTCATGCCCGTTAGAAGGTTGTCTGTGGTTCTTTACAGGTGAACACCTTTCCTTCTTTAACCAGTTGACATCCGAGGTGTTAAACTCCCTTCCCATCCAGGCCATTTTTCAGTATTCAGCGCTGCGGTACTTTAACTGACATTTATTCCGTCATGCAGCGCTGTACTGAAATGAATTTTATACCCTTTTTTGGGGACAGATAGAGCTTTCTTTTGGTGGTATTTATTCACCACTGGGGGTTTTATTTTTTTACTATATTAAGGAAAAATTACCGAAATTTAAAAAAAAAAAACAGTTTCCCCTAGGATTAGGGAGGGAACTTTAGATGCAACAAGTTTATCTGACAGGGTAAATTGATGTCTCTGGGGGAGTTAAGGAAATGTTATGGGAGTTTCCCCATGGATGAGTGAAGATACTGACAATCGCAACATTTCTTCACTACCAGAACTTCTAATCTTCGGCCCATGACGTGTGTGTCCCCATTTTGAATCTTTTTGTATAGCTTCAGAACCAACCTCCTTGTAAACTTGTGTTTCTTTGTTAGAGAATGGGAGAGTGATTTGGGATGTAAATTCTCAGATGACCATATAAACCATCTTTTTCATTTTACACATAGATTTTCCATTGACGCCAAGACGCAAGAAACTTTGTTACAAACTTTTAACTCATTGGTACCGAGTTTCCCCGAGTTTTTCTGGCATCTATCTATCCATCAATATTAAAAAAAACCCTAACATCAGGCCTTTTTGGCAAGATGCTAGGACACACATGAAATACATCTTGGATGTTGATCTCCCAGACATTCCTTTTCCAGTTCGATTTCACATGCCCGCGATCCCTCTGAGCCATTACAAGAATAGTGCCTTGCCTGGAAGATCGACACCACAGGAATAACATCAAGATAAGAGGAATACCAGAGACAGTGG
>NW_017309506.1:0-12074 GCF_000935625.1 Nanorana parkeri
GCGCGTGTGCGTGTTGGGCTTCGTAAATCAGCCCCATAGTGACTGTTTTGAAATTTCTCTTAGACACCATCTACATTTATCACTTTCTTGCAAATCCAAATTCACAAAGCAAAAAATCAAACAGTTTTGAATGGGGCAGTTATTAAAATGTATTTTATCACATGCTGTTAGCCGCCCAGCAAGGTTATACACTTTGGGGTAAATCTTTGAAGACTATAAAACTGTATGCTATTTTCCAAGCTAAGTGAACATTCCTTTTGCATAGCAAACATAAAGGCAAATATGTTGTTCATTTTGCAAGGGGATTTTTGCTTTGCAAGAGAATTTTATATAATTTTAATGAGGTTGAGTTTACCTTCACAAAGTAAGGCTGTGTCTATAGACAGCAGGAACAGAGAGATGGCTTCGCCCTTTATAGTTTTAATTATAGTTTATGATGCTCCCATCAGTAGAGTCGCCGAACATGACACATGCATGCTAGATCAGCTCCTTACCAAATGGGCATTAACCACTTCAAACCAGGTGTTTACACCCCCTTCCTGGCCAGGCCATTTTTCAGTATTCAGCGCTGCGGTACTTTGATTGACGTTTATTCCGTCATGCAATGCTGCACTGAAATGAATTTTATACAATTTTTTGGGGACAGATAGAGATTTCTTTTGGTGGTATGTAATCATAAAAATAATTTTATTTTTTACTATATTAAGGAAAAATTATTGAAAATTTGGGGGGAAAAGTTTTTTTCCCATTATATTAGGAAACAATGATTATTACCCATATTTTTGGTAAAATATAAAAGACGGGGTCACGTCGGGTAAATAGACACCAAACATGACATGCTTTAAAATTGTGCGTACCCGCAAAATCGCAAAAAAACTACCATACCCAAAATTGGCCATAGGTGACGCTTTAAAAGCTTTTACAGCTCATCAGTTTAGTGTTATCAGTGATTGATAGCCCTAGAACTATTGCTCTAATTCCGACGTTCACGACGATATATAACGTGCGGCGTAATGGGCGAAATCGTCGTTTCCGCACGTATGTGCACCCAACACCTGTTTGCATGCGTGTATGTTTGGGGGGGACTTTAAAAAAAATGTAATTCTTTTTTATTTCTAACTTTACATTTTTGGGGGGGGGGAAACTTTCATTTTTTCCCCCTATTTTTTCCCCACTTAACTTTATTGCTATCACATAGGGGGCTAAGAAAACCCCCTTATGTGATAGCAAAATATGTGACAGGTCCTCTTTATGGAGACATCAGGGGTCTCCAAGACCCCTAATGTCACCTAGGACCCCCCTGAAGAAGCTGATGAAGCAGAGATCTGCTTCATCAGCTTCTCTCCAGCATCTGAAGCTGGAGAGTGACACAAGAATGCGGACGTGATGCAATATACATCAGCTCCACATTCTGACAGCGGAGAGGGGACCGAAGGGAGGTCGTGTACATAGGGGGCTAAGAAAACCCCCTCATGTGATAGCAAAATATGTGACAGGTCCTCTTTATGGAGACATCAGGGGTCTCCAAGACCCCTAATGTCACCTAGGACCCCCCTGAAGAAGCTGATGAAGCAGAGATCTGCTTCATCAGCTTCTCTCCAGCATCTGAAGCTGGAGAGTGACACAAGAATGTGGAAGTGATGTAACATACATCAGTTCCGCATTCTGACAGCGGAGAGGGGACCGGAGGGAGGTCGTGTACGGGCACAGCGGAGGTCGGGACCAGCGTGACAGTGGGAGGGGGGAGGCGTGGAGGGGGGCGCACATCCCGGGACCTCATACAAGCGATCCATCGGCTCTATAGCCGGCGGATCGCTTGTATATTAACGGGCATCGCTGCCTGTTTTCAAATATCGGCATTTCCCGCTCTCGCGCGCCCAGCGGCGCACGTGAGGGGGAATGGCTGAGCGGACGTCTAAAGACGCCCGCTCAGATCTAGAGAGCTCTTGGCCGGCCGTTTTTTTTACAACGGCCGGCCGGGAAGTGGTTAATAACTGTTTTAGCACTAATTACCCTTAGCATCTTAGTCATCTACCTACTCAACATGACTCATCAATGGGTAAAAAGGTGGCAGGAACATAAGGCATGGAGAGAAACCTGAGGTTTTCGGTTTCACACCAAACACCGGTCATGCTTTCATAGTCCTGCAACATGGACTCTTCTCCATACACGGAACAGCCGTCTTTCCCAAAAATGCTTTCATTTCTATTGAAGTCTTCCTTGACTGAAAATGTTACCCACTTTCCTGCAAATAAACTCCAACTAACTAAGGGGTGATTATCCTCTGGATAGATTTAAACTAATGCTGCAGAAAGAGCTGTAGGTTGCACAATGGCATCACTTCTAACTTCACAAAAGAATTCAAGGACCTGGGTAATCACACAGATCTCCTTGAGCAAATGAGATGGTAAATACAGATTATTACCTCTCTGAAAATGCACCTGGTTGCAGCTATGCTGAAACTGGAAGATTTAAAAAAACATTTTAAAAGATTTTTAAAAATGGATTTGTAGAGGTAATCTTCATAGAAGAGGGATCCTGGAGGCTGTGAAATGCATACAATCTAGCATCACTGTCCTGTTTCAAGAGCTCCAAATATCTATTCCAATTGACAGGCTGCAATATGATAGAATTTTTAGAGCCCTGAGTTAAAAATGCCCAGAAATACGATGTACTATACCACTGGACCAATGGTACAAAGCTGTCTCCACACCCTTGCAAACATCAAAATGTTTGAATCATTGGGAATCCTTACAAAAATTGTTAAACAAATGGTACTTTATGCCCCATAGACTGGCTAAAGCCTTCCCTACCTCTTCTCCACTCTGCTGGCGGGAATGCGGCCTGGTAGGATCATTAACTCACATATGGTGGTCTTGTACTTTGCTCAAGCTCTTCTGGGCTGCCGTATTTAGCCTCATATCAATAGTCACCCAGACTCCGTACAATAGCTCCCCACAACTTGCCTTATTGGGGATAGGCTTGGAAGACTGGACTACAACACTAGCACTAGCATAGTAGTATCTCACATCCTCATAGCTGCTCACCTCGCCATAGCAAGAGCTTGGAAACAATCCAAACCACCCTCACTGCACAATGTCATCCAAATCCTCAATACACATGCTCACTTTGAATATCTCTTTGCTAAAGCCAACCTTAAAGTTCATGTCTTCTCAACACAATGGGCTTCCTGGTTAGGAGATCCCAGATGTTTACTCCGACTGGTATGATCTTAACGTGTTAACATATGCCAAGATGTGTATGCTTGATTGGGTGTATTGGTGGCTCATTTATTAATATACTCCCACACGATCCCAATCCCTTCAACTCCAAGGGTCGTATGCTCTCCTACCACTTAATGGATTCCGCCACTGGCTGAACTCATTTTGGACTGCCAACGTCCCAAAAGCTGTAGAAGTTCGATCTTGCTGTGCCAATACTCCGCCCGGAAAGAACATGTTCCCTTTGCTGTACGAGGAATGCACTAATGCTGTTTGTTATGTTACATCCCTGCAAACCTTGACAATGCCTATATACTGCATTATCCTTTCTTTATTTTTGTTTTCCTTTATTATGTATGTTTTGTATGATTTATACATGAAAACCTAATAAAACTCAATGATATAAAAAAAATGCCCAGAAGGTCCCCCAAGAAACATTTGTAGGGAAGTTGAAATCTATGCAGACCTTAGTCTTATCACTTTACCGAAGCAAATATCTCTTAAACCATATCTGGTCTCTCTAAAAGTGAATCCGATCAAGCATATATGGGGCTATTCATTTTTATATGGTGGAAAAACACACAGAGGGGAATGTGTCAAAACTGGAGCAGACAAAATCTGGAGAAGTTGCCAAGGGCAACCAATCAGCACCTATCTTTAGTTTGTTTAGTTAAGATTTGAAAATGAAAGAGAGAAGCTGATTGGTTGCCTTGCACTGCTGCTCCAGATTTAGTCTGCTCCAGTTTTGATAAATTCTCCTCACAGTGTTTCTTTACCTGATGAAGCCTAACAGATTCTTAACACTCTAAATCTGTCTCCATTGGCCTTATCCCATGCTAAGGATCCTGCTACTCCACCGCATTCACTCTCCAGTCCTTCACCAATCTGGAATCAACCATCTGTCATATGAGCATCCACTACCCTGCCTGGAGGTTCCAAAAGAAATTGTCTAGTGCAATACAACACAAAGTACATAAATCACATTGTTATCCTTAATATTCATATATAAACACAACAATATTTATTTTATTTGTGGACTGATAAAGTAACACATATTGGGATAAGGATTAGACACTTTTTGCACTATATCTGATAAAATACAGATGTGATGTACTTTATAATATGGTTGTGTTGAATTTTAAATACACATATTGAGGATAAGAATGTTATATATGCACTTTATGTTGTATTGCACTATACACTTTTCATTTGAGATGGTGTTGGCAGCTTTAAAGGGGTGTAGGATTTGATTTAATAAATAGAGCACAGAAGCTTCTGGAATATATATTACCAACTGTTTCACACTTGTCTCTTTCTTCCCCAACCCCTTTTTTTTGTACAATGGATGAAACAGATTTTACTATGTTTTTCCATGGTCCATAAAGTCTTCTGTCTATGACAACTCACTGATGACTTCATCTGATGACTTCCTTCAATTGTTCCCCCTCTCATGGGACCTTGTATCTTGTTTGCCATTGAGCTGTGAGCTTTCTCTTTATAATGTATGTGGAGCTTGTTTTTTCTATATTATAATATTCTAATTTCCCCATGTTGGGACCTACAACCTTTGGCTATAAGACACCTACAATCTCACTGAACGTTCTTATATATGCCAACGTAAATGCAGGAGCTATTGGCATTTTAGATTGGAGACAGTGTACTCCACCCTTATAAACCATACTAATAGCTGATTGGCCGATTTTCTATCAAAGTTGCATAAATAATTTCAATAATATTGACAAATTACTGCATCATCATTACACCATCCCAGAAGAAGTCACATGACGAAACACATCGGAGGGTGGGTACACACTGATATCACACGCCAGGGGGTATGGGTGAGATAAGAATGGTCCAAGCACTGAGTGGAGTATAGTGTATGAGTTTGTGGCCAGATAACTTAAGCCGTCTATTATATTCGGTGTGGTGTAACATCTATGCAATGTTAGTGGTTTTAATGTTGTTTTAATAAAGATGTTTTTATGGATTTACACTATGGGTTTCTTTGATGTGCATTTTCCTGAGCTATATTTGAGCAGAACCTGGTTGTAGAAGGGAATGTATTAGAAATATTACCGGTTGTTGTTTTGGAGTGGAGCTGTATGGCAGAGTATCTCCTTGGGAGGAACAATGTGGATTTAAATAAATAGAGGTGTATTTGACCAAATTTTACTTTGGTCCATCAAGTCTGGTGAGTAGTTTTGAAGAGTGGGAATCTACACGGTGTGATTTCACATGAATTCCTGGATGAACATTTGTTTTTAGTGTGCTTGATATCACTTAAGCGGTCATTTCACTGAGGATTCAATGTTTGGACACTATAGATAAATCATGAATTTATTTTATATTTGTTTTGATTATTCATATTTATATTTATTTATGTGTGCAATTTGTTGTAGAGTGCAATGTACATAATATACGATTTATGCCTTAGGTGTGCAGCCCTCTTTTGCCAGAAATTTAATTACAGCTTGTTGTTTTAGCTACAGATCCATGGTTCTAATCATTCAATCCGAAAAAGAAAGGCATACATTAGTGGGTTAAGGAGACCTCTATAACATGGTAATGAACATTCACACTCATTCTAATAGATCTCAAATAACAGACATAGAGACATTACTTTTGCATTAACCCTCTTACGCATCTCGCTCATGAAGATGATAAATGCAGACTTACTCTGCAATGTTAAAAGAAGCCATTTCCCCAACCCCCCATACAATTTACCTCAGATATCAAACGTGACCCCCTATCATTCCCTACTTAGACCTTTTGCACCCACTAAACTTTTGAAGCATTTTCCCGCACTAATGAGTGAACAGATACTTTGCACGTCTCCAATATGGTTGCTCTGGTTATATTTTGCTCTTTGATGCTTTACACGCATTATCTTCTTCTAATGATAGACAACGTCTCTGGGTATAATCTTTACCTCTGCTGTACTGTCAGGATATATACGTTATATCACTTGGATTTTTACCCCATTGCACTTCTTGTTTGTGTGATTTATGTTTTGTATCTGCTGTCGTGCCTCATGACTCTTTTGCTACTGTATTACCTGTACTAATGCTAAAATATTTTCAATAAACGCATTTGCTTAAAAAAAAAAAGAAGTAATTTAGCTTGTAGATATAATATTTGGCCTGCTCACATATGCGTTGGGCCTATCTGCTTCCAAGCTCTTCTAGCATCTAGCCTTTGTTACTTTTTCCTGTTATTCTCACCATTGTTCATTCTCACCTTTTTGTTCTTTCCTAGCCATATCTGGCACAGATGCAGGAGATTGTGGCTAGTCAGGCGGTGGTGGAAAAGAATTACAATGGTTTGTTCTGTTCTTCCACTGAGAATAAGCAGCAGCTGTGCCATGCTGTCATCTCCTCCTCATAGAAAGATGAGGGAAGAGATATGGATGAAAGGCTATCTGCTTCCCAGCCAGCCCCCACCCCTGAGGAGGAAGGGAAGTCAGACAAGGAGGTTTGTGGCCCCACTCTGGAGGACCAAGGTAAATCCTAATTTAATCTTCTTGGCAATGTACATTTTGATATCTTGGATTTGGGAGTATATCTCTTGGCCAGCTGTGCCACTGGGGGGAGAGGCCCACACCAGGATGACACCTGCCAGGGGGTGACACCAGTCCACTCCCAGAGCCCGGGGAGGCAGGGGACTATTTAATTGGCATGGCAAATTAATTCAGGATGGAGAGCACAATTCTGTGCTTGGTTTCCTGTTTTAGAGGGCAGGGTACAAATTCTATCACTTTCTTACTGAATATACTGTATGTAACCTTTTTGGGGGGAGGGGTGGGGAATTTGCCAAGAGTGGCCCCAACCCTAGTGTAGCCTCTGTTCTTGGCCCCATTTTTCAAGCATTGGGGATACACAGTGTGAAAGGGTGTTGATCTTTTGGGGAGCAGTGTAAAAGGGTTTAACTCACTGTCCCTTTTTCACCGTTTCCACGACTCTAGCAGAATGATTAGATGCCTATCATATTTTTTGGAGTGTTTGCTGAGGACAACCATTTTTCAGCACCTCTGACCTGGTAAAATGTGTCCAGAAATGCAGAAAGGGATGGGAATTCATGTTAATATAGGTCTGCATATCTTTTCTAAAACACAGGCCTTCTTATGTGTTCCTACTGTAGGCAAACACAAGCTCAGTCTTAAAATATGGTTTGAGATACAATATGCTTGCCTCATTTAGTAAAGCAAGCCCTTACCATGGCCAAAATTAGAGCCAATTAATCCTCCAAAATGGAATATTACTAGGCTATATAGTTGGCAAAGTGTCACATGTTTTACAATATCTTAATTCTTACTAATTCAAGTTTCATATTCTTATTTGCACAGGGACTTCCTTGTCACCTATTCCTCCTTCTCCTAAGAGGCTAAAGCAACCAGCCCTGGCTCACCATAAGATGGTTAGTGTAAAATCTCACTATGTGACCACAATGTCCTGGTACTGGGAATATGTATGTCTCAAACCTAGATAGTATATAGTTTATAATAGAGTAGGAAATTATTACACCCAATATTCTTTTTTCCTGGTTTTTGTGGACTTTCCATAGAACAGAATTTTGCCTCACTTCCTGTCTCTTAAAATATCTAAAGGACAGGAAGGATTATTACCCCCTGACACGGCGTCTAGCCATTCAATAGCCCATCATCAGATAGCAATATACTCAATGTTCCTTAATGGGTCTACGTACACTGTAAGCAGACTATTTTTAGATATGGCAATCTTCAACTCTGCTAACAATCTTTACAGGAGAATTATCAAGCTCCATTTTTCACATGAAGTTTATTTTTCAAAGACAGAATATTGGTTTGGTAGAATTTATGTAATAATGTTCATCTGCTCTCTAGAAACCCTTTTGGTGAGGCAGACACCCCGCCAGCTGTGTGGCAGAACTCCCTTCCTCTGTGGCCAGGTACCAAAGGAAGCTGGACAAGATAGATGTAAGTTGCATCTTTGCCTGTTTGTGTGGTGTTTGGTCCACAGTTTAGAAAAAACTAAATGGTGACATTTTGAGTCTCGGTTCCCGAAGTGATTTTGGAGCAGGAACAAGACAAACTACAATGTAACACTCTTTACATAATTACATTAAAGCAAAAAGTAGGGTTGCACAGATACCAAGTACAGTACTCGGTACAAGTACGAATACATGTACCAATACTTTTGAGCTCCAAGACTAGACTAGAGAAAAATTCAAAAATTAGTAGGCAGCTGTCATTTTTAAGGAGCACACGGAGCTCCTGGGATTTGTACATCTCTGTTTTAATGTATGATTTTGTTTTTATAAATATAAATAAAGGGAAGGACTGCTGTAATGTTTGACAAATAGCCAGAGAACGTAGAGATGAGTTTGATTACCTTTAGCCCAAGCCCCCACCCACGTGTTCAACTATGTGTCACAGTGATTAGGGAAGTAGTCATCACTTAGATTTTCTTTGGCCTTTCTTCAACAATTACAGCAAGCTAACATTCCCTGTTCAGTAGCCTGTAATGTTAGAAAGCTAGGTGTGAATTTGTGGGCTCAGTTAGCCAAACTAGACCTTTGGTGAAATGCTGGTGAAATAGCCAATATTGATATACAGTATGATCAGGTATTGTCAGGAATATACATAGTTACATAGTATTTGAGGTTGAATAAAGTCCATTAGTCCATCAAGTCCAACCTATTAGGATCTCATTCTAGGAGTACCTGTAAATAGGCTGGGGATTGGGGTCTGAAGGCCACACACTTTATTTGCATTTTCTTTATGTTGTTTTATTTTTTATTATATTTTGTATTATAATATTATTCTTTGGTTTATATGTATTATTTTATATGTATTATTCTATATAAAAAAATGACATTTAATGAATGTTTACTGTTTTAACGGTTCACATAGATCAGGATGTGAGGGGGGTTGGCCGAGTGAGGGGATTAGATAAGGCCAAGGAGGTTGGACAGGATAGGAAGAAGGTTAGTAGAGGGAGGGTATTGGGTAAGGACAAGGAGGGTGGGCATGTGGGGACGAGGAGATGGAGACCCACAAAAATTAGAGTTAGGACCACACTATACAGGGGAGCCTTGATGAGGCAGTGTGGCTTCCACATATTGTTTGAAACATTTTGTGCAACTAAAACCTCTGTTTTTAACGCTTACTGTTAAAAAGGGCAAATTTGATTTGTTGCAGGCTGGCTGGTAAGTGTGCTAGAATATTGCTGTATTGTAAGCCCTTCCATATGCACCTTGCTAAAAAGGCTAGTTATAAGTTGTGTGGTTGCCATGTATCTTTAGCCTGGCTGTATTTGGTGTGGGGATGCACTGGGGCCCTGGCATGTATTTTTGATTGCTGGGCCCCCAGTGCCTCCCCGTATCTTTAAGGGGGAGAGGGCTCTTTCCAGACATATACCTGCATTCAAATTACCAACTGATTAAATATGCTTCAATATGGAGACTCACAAAAATAAGAGTTAGGACCACATTACACAGAGGAGCCTTGATGAGGCAGTGTGGCTTCCACATATTTTTTGCAAAAAAGTTGTTGTGCAGCTAAAACCTCTGTTTTTAACACATACTGTTAGACAGGGCAAATTTGTTTTGTTGCAGGCTATCTGGTAAGTGTGCTGGGATATTTCTGTTGTTTTGTAATGATGGGAAGAGAGTTGGAAGGAGGATTTGTTTTTGGAAGGGTGGTGAGGGTGGCAAAATGTGAAAAGGCCTCCAAACTAAGGCAAATACAATTTAAAAAACGCACACACAAGCCAAAATTAAGGAACAATACCATGCCCCATAGGATTATCCATGAGCAATAATTAAATCCTCCAGTGATGTCATCATAATCAAGTATCTTGGACATGTTGCTACCCTGTAGACTGTATAAAAATAGCATGCCCTATAGAGAATAATCCACTATATAGAAGTTACTTTTAAAAAAGCAGACCACTTTACAAGGAAAAATCAATAGAACCTAATTATGGCTTAGAATTGGCTGATGAAAATGCATGATAACACAGACGTGCATAAGAACAATCATGTAATAGCCATGGGTCATGTGAGAAAGGGCACCAATCAGAATTATGCAGGAATTCAACTAGACTAAACTAGAACTAACTTAAACTAAACTAAAACTGAAGTTTATTACATATATAACGCAGTTGAAAAACAGACAAACAGCAGATACATGTTAACCTTCCACATTTATCATTGCTATTTGTGCAACATGCCAGTTTGTGCATAGTAATAAGTGCACACATTGTAGAATTTTTTTTATGTCTGTCGTCTGTGTTGTATGAACATGCATCAACATCACCTAACTGCTTAAAATCAGTACAGTCTTGCTCATGGTTCTTATTGTTCTTTCACCATGGGTCTGATTTGCTGACTGTCTATTTTAGCTCCAACTTTTACCACCAGTGCCTTAAGGCATTTCAGGGCTCATCTACGTATACAAATTTTATGTTGAGGACATTCAATTGTGATTTTTATTGCACAGAGGGTTGGTAGTTTAGCTCTCACCTCTTTGGAATATCATCTAATTGAGGATTAACCAGATATCATACATTATCTATAACTATAGTAATTGGGGATGATTAAGATGTTATGCTCTATGCCAGGGGTCAAAATTTCCACTCGCCCCCTCGCAAATTGCGAGTGAAAATTGCGTTGGGGCGAGTGGAAATGAAGCCATTGAGTCAGGCACTCCTCGGGGCGGCTTCTCTCCTACTAACCGACATGATGACATCGCTCCCTCGTCCATCCATCCGGGGTTGCAGGAGGGAGCGCTGCCTGCTGTCAGGATGGCCGAGCGGGAGAGAAGCCGCGAGGAGAGAAGCCGCTCCGAGGGGGAGAGAAGCCGCGCTCGCAGCTGTCAGGATGGCCGAGTGGCGAGGAGATCGGAGCCGCTGTCATCCTGTCAGTTTCAGGATGACAGCGGCTCTGTGCGTGGCAGAGCGGGGATCGGTAAATATCAGTGATATTTACTGATCCTCCGTGTGAGAAGGACAAACACTGGAGCGATCGTCTGATCACTCCAGTGTTTGTAAATAACTGGAGACACATATTGCTATGTGTCCCCAGTTATGAATGAACAGGCGGTGATTTACATTACAGCCTGTTCATTCTGGATTTCCTCAATGGGGTGTAGCACTCAGTACAGAGGCTCCTCCCCATTCAGACTCTATTGATAGTAAATATTTTACTATCAGTG
Source organism: Nanorana parkeri (assembly GCF_000935625.1). Taxonomy (NCBI): domain Eukaryota; kingdom Metazoa; phylum Chordata; class Amphibia; order Anura; family Dicroglossidae; genus Nanorana; species Nanorana parkeri. The sequence goes on from NW_017309506.1 coordinate 11,413, forward strand.
TCTGAATGAATGGGAGGAGCCTCTGTTCTGAGAGACTCCCATTCATTGAGTGCTGAGGCTGTAGAAAATAGAAATTATGTGTGTTTGTTAATGTTATGAAGGGCAACTGGTGGCGAGTAACTTCGAAGGCCTGGCTAGTAGCTCAGGACCGGACATTTTGAGCCCTGCTCTATGCTGCTCTTCTGGGTAAGCACCATATTGTTTGGACAATTCACACTTTGTAAGGTTCATTACTCAGCACAGTTTGTTTTCCTTGGACACATTTCTCTGTCTGTGCTTTCTTATACTATTTCCAAATAACTCCCTCTGTTTTCTGTTTCCTCCTCCTCTTCTCCTATCCTTCTCCTATCATTTCCCCTTATCACCTACCCTACCTACATTCTGCAAAGTAAATGTAGATTGTTAGGCAATGCTGTGTTCACTTTAAATACCCAGTCATGTGCTAGAAAAAAATATGTTTATTATTTCCCTCATAAATTATGGGATATTTAAAGTAAACACAGGAACATTAATACATAGATGTTCTGACTTTAGGAAGGTAGCACAGTTCATTCAATATAATAAATAAATACACAGCATTTTATTTTTTACATCCAAATTAAATATTTTTTGCATGCATTATATTTTCAGAATAACATATATACTGTATATATATATATATC
>NW_017309506.1:12164-59029 GCF_000935625.1 Nanorana parkeri
TATACATATATATATACATATATATATACACACCTCTGAAATACCCACTATCATTCTTGGTGACTTTAACATTGCTAATAATAACAATAACACCCTAACTTGCACTCAATTTCTTAACCTAACCTCTTCTTTTGTTCTAACACAATGGACACACACTCCTACTCACTCTGATGGCAACATTCTATATCTTGTGTTCTCTCACCTATGCACTCTTTGCAACCTCTCCGACACCCCTTTTCCCTTTTTAGACCACAACCTTGTCAGTTTCACACTCACCCTTTTCCATAACCCCGAAACTTTGTAATAAGCACACTGTTACCTGGAGAAACCTTTGCCACCTCGACCCTTCTCCAGGCCCGGAATTCCCACAAGGCCTCTGAGGCCCGGCCTCGGGGCGGCAGAGCGCAGAGGGGCGGCAGCGGTGTGGAGTCCCCTGACGCCCAGAACATACAGTTCCGGGCGCCGGGCAGGTAAGTTGCCTTGTGGGGAATTCGCTCGTACATTTACATGTCGCCACAATCACTTGTAAAATCTGTGCAGCCTGTTCGTCCTCCCCCTCACTTACCTCTCTCTTCTGGTTCCGACCGCCGAGTCTCTCCTCACTTGCCGTTGATGTGGGGAGCAGAGCGGCAGGGTTAAAAGTAACCCTGCCGCTCCGTGCAGACTGTAGACAGTGAGAGGGGAGAGCTGTGCTCTTCCTCTCTCACCTGTCACAGGAGTTCCAGCACAGTGCTGTGCTAGAACTATCCCTGCCGCCCTGGCCTTGGGGAGGGCAGGGATAGTAAAACCGGCCCTGTCCTTCTCTTCTCTACTCTGCTACTAACTACCTCTATGACAAAATCTCATCCCTGTCCTGCCCTGATCTGGCTACTTCTGTCTTCAACAGCTCGCTCTCATCCTCCCTAGACACCTTGGCTCCCCTCACTACACGCAGATTTAGACCACGTCCACTACAACCGTGGCAAACAGAAGAAATAGCCGCACTCTGGAGCATGTGTGGTGTAAAACTAGGTCTCCTCCAAACTCCTTGAACGCCTAATCTACAACCGCCTGAGCTTCCACCTCACTGATAACAATCTCATTGATCCCTCATAGTCCAGCTTTCGCCCCCAACACTCCACTAAAACTGCCCTCCTAAAACTCACTAATGACTTACTAACAGCTAAAAATGGCCACTACTCCTTACCTTTGCTATTAGACCTTTCTGCTGTTTTTGACACAGTTGACCACCCACTGCTCCTCAAAAAACTCCACTCACTTGACCTACAAGACTCTGCCCTCCCATGGTTCTTCTCGTACCTTTCTAAGCACTTATTTAGTGTAACCTACAAATCTACCTCTTCCTCTCATCTTCCCCTTTCTGTTGGGGTCCCCCAAGGCTCTGTCTTTGGAACCCTTCGGTTCTCTATCTATACCTCCTCTCTTGGTCAGTTGATCACTTCACATGGCTTCCAGTACCATTTCTATGCGCAAATAGACACTCGACACTCAAATATATCTCTCCACTCCACAACTCACCCCCTCAGTCTCCTTGCGAATAACTAATTTACTAACTGACATATCAGTCTGAATGTTACAACACTTCCTAAAGCTCAATCTTTCAAAAACTGAGCTCACGGTATTCCCCCCCAACTTTCAAACTCGATTGATAGCACAACTATCCAACCTTCCCCCATGCCAAGGTGCTAGGTGCCATCCTTGACTCGGACCTCACCTTTCTTCCCCACATCCAATCCCTATCCAAATCCTGCCATCTTCACCTTCGTAACATCCCCAAAATACACCCCTTCCTCACCAAGGAAACTACAAAGCTGGTCATCCACTCACTTGTTATCTCTCGCCTTTGTAACTCCCTCCTTATTGGCCTAACTCTACACAGACTATCCCCCCTTCAGTCTATCATGAATGCTGCTGCTAGACTCATCCACCTAACCAACCCCTCAGTGTCTGCAACCCCTCTCTGTCAGTCCCTCCACTGGCTTCCAATCGCCCAAAGCATAACATTCAAAATATTAACAACCACTACAAAGCCATCCACAACTCTGCCCCAGGTTGCATCTCCAACCTTGTCTCAAAGTATCACCCAAACTGTCCCCTTAGCTCCTCCCAAGACCTCCTGCTCTCTAGATCCCTCATCAACTCCTACCATGCTTGCCTCCAGCACTTCTATAGAGTCTCTCTCTTGCTTTGGAACTCCTTACCCCAACCTGTCTGTCTATCTCCCACTCTGACTGCCTTTTGGCGATCACCAAAGACTCATCTCTTTAGGGAAGCCTATCCCACCTCAAACTAACCACTGAACTCTTTCTAAAACAATTCATCTCCACACAGCTACCTCCTCCTGTATAACTTGCCCCCCCCCCTTAGATTGCAAGTCCTCAGGGGTAGGGGCCTCCTTACCATCTCATCTTGAATTGTATTATCATTATAATGTCTTCCCAATATTGTAAAGTGCTGTGCAAACTGTTGGCACTAAATACATCCTGTACAATGATAATAATAATATGTTTATTGTGGAAACCTAATTATCCCAAGTCCCTGCATTATAATCTGCAGAAGGCCAGCAATGCCATCTGACTCAGTGAAATTCAGTGTTAGCTATTGTGTTCTCAGTTTGTAACTTCTTGAAGGATTGTCATATGGTTGTATTATTTTGGCAAGAGAATGTTGTCCATCTGTGACAAACTCATATGCTATAAATAAAAAAAGCTTTTTCAAATTTTGGATATAAGCTACCTTGTAATATAGTCCTGCTGGGATAACATGACCTTCATATTAGTTTATCGTACTTACTGTTTACTGTTTTTTATTTGTACCAAGTCTTCTATTTATATAGAGCAAGCACAAATATAATAAAATAACTTTTTTTAGAGAATTGTTTTGCATATGTTAAAATGTACTACAAATTGTATACAGCAAAAAAGAACACCCAAATAATGAATTAAATGTTACTTCTGAAGTGTGCGTGCATATAGTTTTGTGTGTACTTAAGTCCAAAATAAAAAATTCTAATGATGTTGGATTAGGCAAGATGAAAAAATTCAGAAAAACTATGTTGTGAAAAGCAGCATGTCTGCTCAAAAAGGTATGAACTGTGCATGCTTCTTAGAAGGAGCAACACCAAAGAACCAGAACTTCATTGTCATGGAAGAAATAAGATAGAGTAAACACAGATATTAATCTTTACAACAGGCAACCACAAGTAGCAGTGTATAGAAATGTACATACACACTTGCCAACGCCAGGGTGCGCATGTTTGTGTATGTGTAGTATATCACTCATCTCAAAGCATGCACTATGGCTTCTTTAATTCCAGTATTTTTTTCCAGTTGCCTAAAGTATAACCCATGAACAAAAAAGTAATATATTCAATCTTACTAATCCTTAGATGTGGTAGCTACATTCACATTAATTTTTTCAGGCTGGGAACATTTTTAACAAGTTCAGAAAATACCTTTTTTTTGTCACTTCCTGTGAGATGAACTGAAAGCAAAAACAATGTTTTACTTATTTTGTAAACTATTAATCTTTTCACTGCCCATGTAATGGTGATACACAAAGATCTAGAAAATAGTTGCAGTCTATATTTGGTGACCCATCCAGCCATCTAAACAACCATGGACAGGAAGCATGTTATTTGCATAATTACTATGTGAAAATAAATGGAAAAGGCCTGATACAGAAACATAAAGCAGCCACCATTTAAGTGCCACCAGATTTCAGTGGCAAGCTGCAAGATATATATTTTTTTGGTTTTGCAAACTGATTAACAGATGCAATATAGAACGAAAACATTAGGGGAAATACATTAATTTCAATACCACCTCAAAGTTGTATGTTTAGCCCCTTGGAGAGGATACTTTGTAGCAAATCATATATGGTAACTACTAGCCATATGTATGCTGTCATACTTGTGTATATCTCCTTGAGCATTGAATGCACATATAGAATACTGTAAGAATATGCTTGTGGAGATCAGCCTAGTTTGCAACAGTGAATGTATGTTTTGTGAATATGCAAATATTGGGCACAACTATATGTTCTTATTTTTAAGTTTGCTTTATATTAATAATGGGTGATAATTGTCATTCATACAAAGTATACCAAAGCAAAGTAACTTGTAAATGCTCTCAAAGAATATAAAATAACCAGGAAGCACTATCAACTTCCATACAGTATATTTAATGTATACTTATGAAACATGCAGGGGGCAAGGTTTATTCACGCAAAAGTGTTTAGAAGAGGGAAAAAAGATACATAAATTACATTCAGTATAATAACGCATCCTTTCTTTTCTGCTTAGTTTATGTAATCTCATTGTTTTTGATGCTTAATTTCTAAAGTCATAGTTGTAAAAGTGACATCTGTGCACATGAAACACTCTAATAGAGAGCTCCTTCAGGACTAATGAATTGTAATTGATGGTGTTTAGCGTGGCTTTTGGCTTCCTTTCTTTCATGATGCGCATCAGCCCCTCTGCTACTGTGTCCTTAGTGAGCTAGCTTTCTGCTGGGAGACATGAACACACAGATGGTCAACAAAAGGTGAAGAATGCCTGAACTTATTTGCCATAAGTCATTTTTCAAAGAGGATACAACATGACATGCAAATCAGATTAGTTTCCAAGCCAAGTCAATAAAAATGGCTTTAATGAAAACAGTATTGGTGCTTACATATGAAAAGGACAGTAAACACTCTTTATCTAGAATTACACATTTTAAAAATAATCAGTTGGATATCCAACTAAAGGCTTAATGTTATAGTAATATTAACCACTTCTGCTCATAGTTCAACCTTTATGTGCCAGGGCAGTTTTGACATTTCAGCTATGGGTCTGTTGATTTAGCAATAAGAATATAATTACTAAGGATACCAAAAGGATAAATGTTACTAATAATATTGTCATACAAGAGTAATTTATTTTTCTGCATTTTTTAAGGTAAAACACAATTTAACAAATGTTCCAGTTTGCATATTGAGATTTATAAAGGAAAGTATACATACATTTTGTTCAATCTGCCCCAGCAAAACACTAAACCTTTGTTTTTAGCTCAAAGCATGGTACAGTTATTTACAAATTATATAAATGTTTTTAAATCTTTTTTAATATGCAACACTATAAAAAATAAAAAAAACAAAACTAACTGCTGGCAGAAGTCACAGGTACTACATAAAGCATATGATTTCAGATTACCAGTGTGCTGTCAGAGAGGAAATTCAGTGCAATGGATGGTTTTGTGACAGAGAAACAAATCCACCGGTTCCATGACCCAGATGATCAACTAACTTTTATAAAAATTAACCAGTCCAGCATTAGCAATATGTACAAAACTCATTTGCTTGCAATCTGGCCCACAAAAAATTATTATACTTTACATTATCTTCTCCTGCCACTGCTGCTGGTCTGCTACCATTGCCATCTTCTGGCACCTTTTCCAATTCAAACCCCTAATGCTGGCCTGTCAAGATTACCAGATCCTACACCTACTTCTGGTCTGCCACCATTGCCAACTCCTGCTATTACTACCAGGTCCTGCCAATCCTCTTTTAGGTTAAGGCTACAGTGCTCAAATTAGATACTCTTACAGAGTTGGAAAAACTGCATCGTCTTGGAACCACCTTGCTACACTCTATCCTTACTCTACAGGATGTTACAGGATGGGTATGATGACTAGTTACCCTGTTTCAAAGAAGCATGGCACACATATTACACTATCCCAGTAGAGGACTGACATGCTGCCTTTATGTTCACACATACATTCTCTATTTCTAGCTACATGCAGGAGAAACATTCTAAAATCTACAATTATCTCTACAGGAACTCCCTACCACTCGCTTCTGAAGTGGAAATCTTATAAAATTTGCTTAGGCATTTAATGGTGGCTGCTAATTAACTTATGACTATTTTCTGGAAAATTACCACCATCCCTCCTTCATCATTGTGGTATCATTACAGTGAAATACATTATGCATCATGAAAGAAACTCCTAGCCTCTGAAAAAGATACCTTAGACCATGTCCTTCCCCAATTGTCCATCTGAATACATTTCGCTGGATCAGAAACATTTTTAAAAGAAGGCTAAGACCATATTTGCAAGTAATTGCTTACCTCTAATGACTCTTTACTATCCTCATATTGACTCCTCAAGTAAAGCCCCACCCCAGTATTCCTCCTTTCCCCTTTTTCTCACTACCCCTTACTCTCTCCCAAAACGAAGACATTTCATTTTCAGGAGCCTACCATTACCCCTGTATATTGAACATATTGATGTCATGCCTCATTGGCTCCTATTTAGTTTTCTTTCTTATTGCATAGACGGCTGTGCTTTATTTTTTTACCTCTGTCAATGTTTGCGGAGACCATTGTTTTAAAACGTATTAATAAACAAAGATTTAACCATAAAGCAATGCACTCTAAATTTGATTTCTTGATTTAAACCTCTCTCTGTTAAACTGTGCCCTAGTAAAGTTAGGAGTTAATTTGTGATTTTGGTTAAGAAGGCACATATTTTGGAAATGTTACCAATCTGAAGGCAGCAAGATTTAATCTATTAGTCTGTAAAATACACATACTCTAATGTGAATTGTTGGCCTAGAAATCTGGATGCCATGGGTCATTTTGAAAATTCAGCCTACTCCAAGTGTCTAAATACTGTTTATGGAGATTTTAAAATATGTATTCCCTTATTCTGTGAAATGTATGCACTCTACTGCTACTTTTTGCCTGAAAAGAGATAGAGCTTTCTTTAGGTGATATGTAATAATGCATTTTTTACTATGTTAAGAAAAACAATGCCTTTATTTCTGTTATAGAACATAGCAAATAAAAGTGCAAAACCCCCAGAAAGGACCCTTTTCAGGACAAATCACCCTTTCAATTATGGAGTCTGTACAGTTTTTAATCCTGTATTCTTTGAAATGTATACACTTTAATGTTGATGTTTTTTGTTTTAAAGCTGCATGTAGTGTGTCAGTTTTAAAATGCACCCTACTCATTATGTTTAAGTGCTGTTTATGGTGTCTGTACAATTTTTTGTTATTCTGTTATGTACACTGAAATATTGGGTAGAAGAGTTGCATTTCATATGGATTTTGAAAATGCTGGCTACTTCACGTGTTTGAATACTATATGGAGACTGTACAGTTATTCATCCTTTTTATCTGGGCAATATATACACTCCAGTATTAATTTTGGGCTGAATAGCAGCGTAAGGTGTTTCATTTAAAAAATGTGGCTTACTCTAAATGTTTAAATGTTGGTTATGGAGTCTATACAGTATTTCTTCCTTTTTCAAAAAAACAAAAACAAAAAGAGGGATGGAGCACTAATCAATTGTTATTGTGTTGGTATACCCTTCATATCTGGAAAAAAGGAGACTGATTGGGGTTTTATATTCAGAAAAGGGAAATGGAAAAGAACAGGGAATGAAAGGAGGGTGTTTTTTTCAGTGACTTCATAAAAAAAGAAGAAAAACTGATTTGTTCATTAGAAGATGTATTTGCTCTAAGATTTTATATCCATTTCGTCTGATTCTGTAAAATACATTTAATAAAGTCACCTTCCCTTGGGTTGGATCTTATCTAGACTAATGAATAATACATTGTCAACTTTATATTTATGATACCTAGCAAAATATCTTGCTACATGATTTTATAGATTACCCATCTGAATCACATTCCTGTAATCATAAATCATTCCCCAAACATGCATTTACACATTATATTTTTGTCCAATTTGCAGCTCTAAACCAACATCTGTGCAGATATATTTACAATAGGGACACCGTTCACACTGGAATGTACCATATGGAAGGTGTTTTTATGGGTCCATTCCTTAATTGGGGAAAAATTAGCATGATCTAACTTATCCCATAAATCTAATACTCTAAGCATTGTCAATACATTTCCAAATCATTTTATTGTTATGTAAAATATACTATGCTATACTGCGTTTTGATTTGTGCTTTCGACTTTTCTTTTGTTATTTTTTTATATATAATAGAAGATCTCTAGGGCTATTTCTAGCACACCTGTGCTCTCTTTTTCATATTTTTCTCATGTATCCTCTTTTTAATAATTGGTCTTGTCAAGTTTAGGGTCACTGTCCCTCTTAATTTACGCCTTGATCTTGAATACTGACCCTTCAGCATACTTTTGAATAATGCTGGAGGATGCAAACTAAGCATGCAGTATTGAGGTACCTGCAAAATATTTCGCGCAGCGTGTTATACCAATAGTGTTGTTAGGTTTTTCTACAGATCAGAAAATCCAAAATGGAACTGGCTATGTGTGTGATATGTAAATGTAAAATACAAATTAAAAGAGCATTGTATAATATAATAAATTCCAACAATTGAAACAAGAACCAATAATACGTCATTCAGTTTCCATCACCTCCGTATATTAGATCAAGGCCTTTTTGATTTAGGATACTGGAATACAACATCCACTGGGATCAACAGAGGCCTTTATCATGTCCAGAATTGTTAATAAATGGATAGTATCCTTTAATATGATTGTAACCACTCCACATGAGGGCTTAAACGAGTATCAGCTACTTTACTGGCATGGCTTGTTAGACTTCATATGCCTGAGATAATCAGTCTACCTGGTGGACATGTTATGCTCTCAAGTATTTCAAGTGGAAATCACTTGTTTCATGAGTGCTGTATCTAAAATGTATATAGATTTGTACCATTCCTTGTTTTTCAAGAATTTGTTCACACATCTCTATATACCTTGTCCAATGAAGAATGATAATATTCCCACCAATGTCAGAGGGCTTTAGGACAATTTGTTCATTCTGGCAAAAATTAACTAGAGCCTCTTCTTTTACTGTATGTATTTCTTACAGTTCTTTAACCATTTGTTTTGTTAAAAATTCCACAATGGGATTGATTTGAATGGGTGGAAATATTTGACTTTTTTTGTAATATTTCAGAATTGTATTTTCTCTAGTATCGCCTATATCATATGTGTTCTATATACAATGTTTCAAAAACTGAATGGTAAGCAGGAAGTGTTGCTTTGGGGAAGGAAACAGTGATGATTTGAAAGAGGATGGGATGGGAGGAGTAAGTGGAATAACCTGCCTGGCTGATATGCTGTTTAGAGTTCCCACGCAACATACACATTTGGTTCTGTGGTGAGTTTTCATCTACACTCGTTGGATTTATATGTTTCTGTCCCTATTCCTGTGGATGCCTATGGCATCCTACACATTAAGGTTCTCTATTTTTTTAGAATATTAACTGAGCAGACAGGAGAACATTGTTTAGTGCTTGTATAAGTATGTAATCATGATTTCTGTAAACCTCAGTGTGTTAACCCTTTCACTGCCAGGCCATATGCTCCATTTTTAACCTTACCTAGCAAGACCTGTTGCAATTTTTGAATTTTTGAATTTGCCATTTCCACCATGCAGTTTGTAAAAGACCATCCAAACCATAGCACATGACTTGTATAATAAAAAGATGGTGCTACTGATTTTGTACCAAATGTTTATCAGAATAATATTTTGAATTTACACTACAAATACATACAAATACACTAAAATCATTATTATCACACACAAATGCAACATAACTTCTACTACTGCCTACTAAATCCAAATAGTAACTGTATTAAAGTAATAAATAACTAATATTTTTTTATTTTGAATAGTAAAGGCTCATGCACACAAATTGTTTTAAGGTTTGTGTGTAAAATCCTGGCATTTTTCCATACTTGGGAGCAATAGGTAGTTCATACACCATATGCCATAGATATAGCCATGGGCCTTGGAAATGAATAGCTGTACACAGCTATACACTGATACTTACAGGCATCTGCATAAACAGGAACCTATGCATATGACATATTCCCATAATGGGGAAGTTCTACCATGCACAGAGTTGAATGAATGAATGTAATTTTAAAAAGTTTAATAAGTTTAATAAAAGAAAAAATCAAGCACTGTGATGTATTGTAACAATGTGCTGCAGTGCATGTACACAATGCTCACTAGTGTGTGCATTATGGGCACAATAATCTGCACCTGCTGGTAGGAATGGGACCTCATCTGTTAGTGTTCCGAAGTGCATCAACACATACTACATAATGTGCATTATCATAATGTGCATAGTGCACATGTCATTTCTGTGTGTGCGTTTGTGTAGGGGTAGGAGCTTTAGACAGATTGCGCTTTAGGCCGCTCATCCATCCAATATTTTTTTTTTTTTTTTTACAGAACCCTGATATTTTATTTTTCAGATAGAGAAGGACACTGAGCACAGGGAAAGGGAAATGCCAGGGAAAGAAACTTTAGATTACAGCACAGAAAGTTTGTCTTAAATGAACATGAGTTACATAACACAAATAAATCTCCTTAAAATTAGGTTAAACTATTAAAATATAAAATTATTCATTTTTAAAATATCAATACAATAAGTGAGAGATGTCATACAGACATCCTACATGCAGAAAATAATTGAATAGGGTAAAAGTGTAATTTGGTCAAATTTCCCAGGTCCCATGTAAAACTGTCCATTTTATTCAACACAGATCATGCAGCAGAAAGACCCAAGGTATCTATGCTACCTGCAAGGCCTCATACTTACTTTGATTCAAACATGAATAGATACAATGTAGAAATGTTAGATGAGATACCAGCAGTCTGATGAAGATATGCTGAGTATTTAATTTTCACGAGGTAAAAGCTTAGATATCAGTGACCATATGCCAATGTAAAAGAAAAATTAGTTACATCCAAAGCACAGTATAACTAACTGCATGCAAAATATAAAGTCTATGGGGCTCATTCACTAAAGAAAAATATGCCGTTCACTTAACATGGGAATTTACACCTTTGAGGAGTGCATTCTTTTGAATCTAATGCAATTTAACTTTTTTTTTAAAGAATACTCAATCACTTACAAGGAAACAATAGTTTTTCTTGAACCTGATTGGATTATGACAGTCAGCAGAGCTTAACCTCATTCATTAAAGAAGAACTGTGCATCAACCTCTTTTGCCAATAGTTCTCTTCAGGGTCATGGGAGGACATATATTAAAGTCCTTTGGTGACCCAAAACTCAGTATATAGTGGCCTATTGCTCGCCATATGCTGAGAGTGCAGAGCCATGCTGCAGCCAGGATGTATCCTGACAATACTGTTGAAATCCACTCTGTTGGCTGATTGACAGCTGGCTCTGCCTCTCTAAAAGCAGAGCCAGCTGTGCCCACTGCCTCCCCTATCTGTTCCTCCAGTCAGTACTGGAGAAATTGAGAGGGGAGGGGGGGAATCCTTGTGGGGAGTGGTGACTGACAGTCACCACTCTCTGCAGGGAGAGGATTTGGAATTCAGTGATCGGCAGTATGTGTTTGCTGACTTCCCAATCAATTGAGCAGACATGTCACAGATTCAGTGTCACAGGTTGGCTTGAATTATTGGGATGAGTGTTTTTCACTCACCCCATAATTCTCCTTTTTGATGGATCAGAGGATTAAGGATTGATACTGATGGAGCAGTGCGGGTCAGCAATATTGGTTACCGACAGAGAGAGACAAATGGTGGAGTCTGTGTAATGAAGAGAGACAACTTATCACATCTCACACGGGATGTAAACAGCAACCAAATGGAACCCTTATTATCTGGTTGCACCTCATGTACATTTTGTAGGTGTAGTGACAAATTGGGGGTGTCATATTAGTCACTGTGCAGAAAGAAGAGGATAAACAGTATTGTTACCAAGCTAAGTGTTTTTTTTCTGACACATAAAAAGTACCCCAGATGACCATGTGTGAAACTGAAAGGTAAAATAACACTTATCTTGCACTGTGCATTGTCTTGTAAATATTGTTTTGTGTGCTATTTGTAAATATCATGCATTATTGAACTACTACACAGAGGTGTATCTATGTGAATATTCTTATAGTGATTGGAATATATTTACAAATCCACTTACCTAATCAACAGAGTTCTGCAGAGGCAAGTACTGAAGTAGCGGGGGAGTTTGGAGCCACATTTGGGCTGGAAGGCTGCTGGCACGTTTTACTGCTGACAATGGTAGACTGAAGGAAGACTGAAAGCTAGGATCTTCGTTGCACGCTGACTTGGGGGCCTGTAAGGAGATCCTGTGTGTCCCTCTCTTTGTATAGTGGTGCTCAGTGGCATCTTGTTTCCTTCTGGTGGTTCCAAGCTGCGTGGTTCAAAGAAGCTTCAGATGGAGAATTTACTGAAAATGTGCTTGTAGTTGCTGAGGAAAGTCATTTTGTTTTTTTTCACTGAGCTTTCTAGTTTTGCACATCTTGTAGCTGCTTGTTAGTAGAAATATTCTATATAATCAATTTGGACCAGGGTTAAGCTAACCTGTGTCTGCAGCTGAGGCCAACCATGGTACAGGCAAATAAATATAAACAAATGGCTAAGAGTTCTCAGTGGTCACAGGTCGAAGCACATAGAGAAGAACAGATTAACACTTATAGTGATAGTTAACCAATTTACCAACGTACACCCTTCAAAACTACCAAAGAAATGTACCTGCTGCAAACTAATCTAAGAAAAAATATCTTTCATTTCAATGCATGAAATTTATGGTAAGACGATCATTTAGAAACCGCTAATATCTAATAGATACATAAAATGGTGCACAGAGCACAAAATCTGGACCTTATTACCAATGATAAATTGATAATATGAAAATGTATATATTTCTACTGTTTCCTGCATCTAGATAGATTAATATTTGGAGAAAGTTAAAGGATATTTTTGGACCTAATGACTCTTGTAGGAGTCATTAGGTCCAACATTTGCTTGCAAGATTGAATGATTATTCCTTAGTGGAAAGACAAGGATACAAGGAATATACGTCAATTTGAAAAGACCATAAAGTTTATTCAGATATACTACCAAAATTTAGTCCAATCTTTATTTATAAGAAATTTTTTGAAACCTTTAAATTAGCAACATTTGCACAACACAAAAACAAAAACAGCAATCTAAGAAACTCACAGCCATTGACATTGGTAATGCATTGTTAATAGCATGTTAATGGGACACATATGATACAATAAATTAAACTTATCAATTGTATACTGTTTTTTTTTTGTCTTTTCAACACTTTTGGATTTGTTCATATAATTCATAAAATCAGGACCAACGATACTGTATATCAACTGATAAAACATTCAGGAAGACTGACTACATTTTTGGTCTCACTATATTGTCAAGATTGTTTATTACTCATAGTCTGCCAGAAAACAGATTGCCTACTGCATTGGGACTGTGATTAAGCCACAAATGGTCGTTTCACAGATAAAATGTGTGTATAAATAATCCAAGCAAAGCACTGCAGTGTAGTGTGTTTTCTGTTCACTCTTTGTCCAGGACCTATGTTCTCACATTAATTTATGTCTCTCTAAAAATCAAAAGAAAAGAAAACATTGTTCATGTTTGTTGGTACCATATTGTGTATGGATCCGACATATATAATATTCCTACCAATGGCAAACAAATACGAGTTTAAAATAGTCTATGGGGGTGATTTACTAACCTAAACACACGCACGCACCAGGTGCGTTTGATTTTCACACAGCAAAATGTATTTATCAACCAAAAAGTCTCTAAAAGCATATTCCCACTAATGCCATATATGGAAAAATCATGCACATGATGCATATATAATGCTGCTTCACAGTTTAGACAAAAATGGTTAGCTCATGCATTTACATTCCTGCATTCATCAACGCAAGCAACACAACATAGAGCTAATTTACACAACATCACCTTGCATGTGCGTTTACACACTACAAAGGTGTTTAGATTCCACCCATAGATCATGCTGGGAGGGAACACACTACAGAGGTGTATACATGTTCGTGGTGTGTTTATAAGGTTAGTAAATCAACCCCTATATGTCCATGTTTCTGGTGTTCAGACATGCCTGTTTTTGGAGATACATAATTTGGGTGTTTTGTCATTTGGGAAATAGCAAAAATCCCAAAACAAAGCAGAATCCATTCTTGTATTGAGAATGCATGTATTAACAGGCACTAGTATGCATAAATAATAGATATTTACAGACAGTTTGAGTCATTAGTTTAACCCAGAGGGAAGATTAGGTTTGAAATGGTTAATGCTTCCTTGTGACATCCAATGAAGGCATTTAGCACATACATAGCTATTGCATGCCACTATTGGTACATATTGCATTTATTAAAACAAATAGTCAATGTGTACAAGTTATCCTTGCTTGTCCCTTCTGTGTCAGTCTATATCAGCTCCTCTAAATGGTTTATGCATTGAGTTTTAGTTAGTTTCTAACAGCCTATACACACTTGCTGTGTGTTTATATTGTTCATAATATATAAATACTTAAGTGTACAGTCTAGGCAGGGGTTCATTTTAAAGCATATATTTTGTATTACTTGTCCCCCCTTTTAGATTTTAAGCTCTCATGAGCGGAGCCCTTCCAATCCTTTTGAATGGAATTGTATTGTAACTGTACTGTCTCCTTAATTTGTAAAGCAGTTTGCAAACTGTATAAACTGTATAATGATAATAATAATAATAATAACAATAATAATAATATTATCTAAATCTAAGAAAACAAATGTAATATATTGCAGCTTACCCGCCCCTAAATGTGACTGCGTTAGCATTGGGTTTCTTTATTTTGTTTATTTATTTTAATAGGGGGGAGATGTTCCATAGTCCACAGAGAAAGCTTGAAACAATACTACAATGCAATACAACAATACATAGGGAATAATTAGCTTAAAAGATTTGTGGCAGGATAAACAAATGTTTAGTAAAATACTTCTAATGATATATTTAATAGGCCAAAAAGTAGTAAATAGGAGAAGTTCATTGTTAGGGCTCACATACACTGTAAAGATGAAAATGTGGACTTTAGGGACCCCAGAAGACCAAATGTGGATTAAGATTCCAGCATTAATGTTTTTAGTTTCATGTGTTTGGTTGACAGCATTGGTCTGTTATTTTCATATAACAGCAGCAGCATTTATCAGTCCTGGGGCAGAGAGGTAATACAATAATAAAAGTTGGATCTTATTTAGGTTATTTTTATGTATTAACATTTCCAAAATTGTTTTAGGATCCGATGACACACTTTTTGGTAGATTCTGTTAATTTCACTTTGGGGAAAATGTATCAAAACTGGAGCAGATTTGCACTGCAATCAGCTTCTCTGTCTCATTTTCAAATCTTACCTGAACAAACTGAAGAGAGATGCTGATTTGTTCCTCTGCTCCAGATTCTGTCTGCTCCAGTTTTGGTAAACAACCCCCCCTCCTTTTTGTTTCTGAAAGCAGCTTTAAAGTTACACTCAACTTAGTTAAATCTTACAAATGCATTCAGGTACCTTAACTATGAACAAAAATGTACCTTATGTGTGTTTCACTCAGCTGCAGATACTCAAATCATCTCAATGTGTGCTAAGATTTATCTCCTGAGTTCAGTGCCACTTCAGCTTGTGCCAAGAAGTTTACCATGGCACCATCATTGATAGCTACCTGTTGCAGCAACCTGCTTTACCACTACTATTACCCATAATAATGCTGATAGTTTCTGATCTGATAAAGTTAAAATGTTCAAAGCAATTCCAAGCAATTGCTTTAATATGTTATTGGATATCTTACTTATAACTGTTATGACCTATAGAAAACAAAAGCCAGACAAGGCTCATGTCCCTCGTTGAGAATATGGGAATTGTTGCTGCAGTATGCAGCTAACAAGGTTCTATGAACATCCTCCTTTGTGAGTACAATTGATGTTTTTTATTTATATTCTATAATAAAGGTTTTACACTAGGGAAGGCGCCTTGTCTGGCTTTTGTTTTCTATAGGTGTATTCAGTCTCCCTGACTGTAGCAGGGGTGCCTGTACAAGTGTTTCTGTGCTTCAGGTCCTGTGGTACTGATGTGGAATGTTTGAATTTGGTGTTGTTAGGACCTACTAATATGACATTCACTTTAAAGTGCATTTCCACTTTTGATGTCAAATCGAGAAACTACCACTGTGGGGTCTATTCACGAAGCAGTTAAAGGATCTAGCCGTAGCTTTGGCTGATCCTTCAGCTAGCTTCGGCCCCAGGACCCCTTCGGTTCAGTAGAACCGTAGCCCGTACAGCTCCTGAAGTCAGCCGAGCGGCTCAGTCGTGCCGAAGGCATATGCTTTGGCTCTACTGTGCCGAGGTGAAAGCCGATGCTGGCCGAGCCTGCTTCTGACAGCTGGGCGGAGCCAGACAGCCCAACTCTCCCGGGTGCTCCGGGAGTCTCCCGCTCCTGGCCGCCCAGGAGCGAAACACTGCTTTTTTTTTATTCTGACATCGAGCCATTGGCTGTCGTCAGAATAAAAACAAAATTCACCATAGGAATGCATTGCTAGATTCCTATTGACTATTGATTGCATGTATCGACGTTATCAGAGCCACTGGCTGTGGAGGGGAATTACACATTTTTACTACTCTCACTGGAAAAAAACCCTTTCACTAACTCTAGGATTGAACCCCCTTTCTTCCAACCTCTTGTTATTGGATACATTGGAACCGCATGTTCTCAATACAGTTTTTGGTATAAACAAGTTGTTTAGAATATGGTCCCTGTTAATGATTTTGACAACTGTAATAAGGTCTCCTCATAATCGCCTCTTTTCTAAGGAAAATAAGTTTAATATTTAAAGGCAATCTTCATAATTCAGGCCGTCTGTCCCTAAATTATTTTGTGGCCCTTCCCTGGACTCTCTCAAGCACAAGGACATCTTTCCTGAGAGTTGGCAACCAAAACTGCACCGCATACTCAAGATGAGGCTGAACCAGTGATTTTTAAAGTGGAAGTATCACTTACATTCCTTGCTACAATCCCTCTTTTAATGCACACCTGTATCCTGTTTGCTTTTCTGGCTGCTGCTTGACATTGTATACTATTGCCAAATCTGTGATCTATGACCCCCCGCAAGTCTTTTTCTATGTTTGACTTCCCTAATGTAGCACCCCAAGTTGCATTTTTTGAACATGTTCTTTGCTCCCATGTGCATAACCTTAATTTTTTTTAAATCAAATTGCATTTGCCATATTGTAGCCCATGCCATAATTTTACCTAGGTCCTGTTGAAATGCAAATATCTCCTGTTCGGAATTTACTGCACTACACAGTTTACTATTGTCAGCAAAATTATTCCAATCTTTATGTCATTGATGAAAAAGATGAACAAGATCAGTCCCAGGACCGAACCATGGCGCACCCTTTGCCCAAGTAGAAAAAGACCCTTTTATTACTACCCTCTGGATCCATTCTGGCAGCCAATTTTCCACCCATGTACATTCGATTCCATCCAAATCAATAGACCTTAGTTTATGAATTAAAAATGTGTGGGTTACTGCATCCAATGCTTTAGTAGAGTCCAGATACACCATAGCTAGTGGTTTTCCTCTGTCTAAATTAATACGGACTTCCTTATTAAATGTCAGTAAATTGGACTGACATGAACAGTCCTTCATGAAGCCATGTTGGTTATTACTTATGATATCAGTTTTACTTGCTTCCTTTATCATGCCTTCCAATATTTTGCATACTATTGACATTAAGCTGACTGGCCTATAGTTACCCGTGTACTTCATTTCCCTTTTTGTAATCACATTTGCTTTCCGCCAATCGGCCGGTACCATACCTGTCAGTATAGTGTCCATAAAAATGATGTACAATGGTCTGGCTATGACCTGGCTAAGTTCCTTTAGTACCCTCAGATGTAACCCATCAGGTTCTGGGGATTTGTTTACATTTAATCTTTCTAGCCTCTGTACTACTCTGCTCTCCGACAGACACTGTGATATGCTAAAAACGTATGTTACTATTTCTGCAGCTGATGCCCTGATCACGGCCCACATCCATCTCATCTGTAAAGACACAAGAAAATAAATTGTTTAATGCATTTTCTTTCTCCCTGTTGCTCGTAGCTAACCTCCCGTCGTAATCTGTTATGGGCCTACATGTTCCATCCTTACCCTCTTGCTAGTTTAATATTTAAATAATTTCTTTGGGTTCCTTTTGCTTTTTGTTGCTATTTTTGCAGCCCTGATTGCTTTTTTGCACCTTCTGTTGCATTCCGTGTAGTTTTTTAATGGTGTTGCTGACTCCTCTGACTTATACTTTTTGAAGGCCTTAACCTTTTCCCTTGTGTTGTTTTACCTTGCTAGTTAACCACCCTGGTCTAACTTTCACTTTTTTTAATTTATTTTTTAATGGAATGCACCAGCCAATTTTGTTATTTAAGATTTTCTTTGAAACGTTCCCATTTCTTCTCACTGTTCATATTCAGGAATATATCCTGTCACATAGTAGGCCACTCAGTTTATTAAAGTTAGCTTGCTTAAAATTGAGTGTTCTTGTCATACCATCATGCCTGTGTTTCCTTTACAGTGAACTTTATCATTCTATGGTCACTGTTCCTTAGGTTATGCTTTCCACATCTAGACTGTTCCCTAGGTTATGCTTTCAACATCTGTAATCATCTCTGTTTGGTCTGTAGTTAATAAATCCAGCAGAGAATATTCTCTTGCAGAAAAGTTTATTTTAAAGAAAGAAAAGTGGGGTTTTGAAAGCACCAGATAATGACAACTCCAAACAGAAAAATATATGAAAAATATATTTATTTCGTATAAATCTTAAAAAAGAAAAAGGGGGCTTAATGCCAATGATAAAAAATGATTAAATTAGATAGATAGTCCCTAAAAAGCTCTTTCCACATACACAGTACCTCTCCATTTACAAAACAGACATGATTCACCCTATGTTCTTGTGGACATACATGATTGGGGTTAAAGTGCCAATGACCAGAATACATACAGAGAGGCCCTTACAAGGATGTTCGCAGGGCTGTGGAATGGAATAATGCTCTCCGCTAGCACTGCCCTAGGAGCAGAGTGTGATGCTAGGAACAAAACATGATTCAATTGGTAAATAGGAACAACTTTTTGAACATGATTGGGTACAAAAGACAATGCTAATTCAGTTAGAGATCCGCATGATTCCCCATCCAACTTGATGGGTTAACGTATTTATCCACAATATTACTTCATCTAGTATCCACAATATATAAGCATTAACTCTATGGGTAGTGCTTGAAGGCTTAGAGGGTGGAGCAGATCTGTTCTCCACTAACACCAACCCGCAAGCAAAGTATGGCCACCTTGAGAGTTCATGCAAAGGTAATAATGATTGTCAGGGATTCCACATAGTTTATATGCTCAGGGTACATGATTTAGGCATATTGCAGATGGTCATAGTTATGTCAAAAACAATGCGATTCACCATTGGATTGCGTGGATGTACATAATCAAATTAATTCATTCTGTGCGGATATCAAGAAATTCATATATAAATAGGTAACACAAAATAAATGGTATACAGTGAGCAGGCTTGCTAGCCCTGCCCTACACTCAAAATATAGCTACCATAATGGGCTGTGTATTTAAGTTCTATTGTAAAAATAAAGTGACAGTGCTTGTAAAGCTCAATCAGATAGTAGGACAAGAACTTATGATGACAAAACGTTCCAACTATGTCATGATGCTGCAAACCTAGGTGGTGATAGTGTGATCGATGGTGACTGCTAATGGAGGGTTAGGGTGTGGAAGTGTGACTTCAACGTTTCACGCAGCTCTGCACTTCTTCAGGAATAAAAGGGAGATATCTGTATAGTATAGAAAGACATTAGATGTAATTTCTATCATAATTACTATTCTAAGGAGGAGTGAATTGGGTCAAGTCTTACCTACTAGTTTTGCACAGGCAGGTGTATGCGTGTGTTCCCAAGCGAAACCGCCCGGACGGCAAATCCCATATGGTCCTTCCCAGTGGGCCAAGGAAGGGTGAGAGTCAGATGACCCAGATTTTGAGCAGGGGGCGAAAGGCAAACGGCGTGGTGAAGGTCTACAAGAAATGAACAAGGGGAGGGGGGACAAAACAATATCACCGAGGCATATGGGTCCTGCTCTTCATATATGGTGGAGAGAGGAGGTATCACTCCTATCTGTTTATGATCGATCAGCATACCTCGGATAGATGTGTCCCACTCACTGAATTCGTCACCAGAAAGAGTAGAACGCCGTCCCGTCTTTACTCCCACAAAAAAAGAGAAGGTTTAGCCAGACGCCTCCACGCCACCAACAACCGGGAACGCCGCCTCGAGGCCGCATACTGGTGTTGGTGGCTCACGTGGGCGCTATAACGGCATCCAGCGCAGCGACGTGATTATGACATCATCGCGCTGTCCGTGGAGCCCCAGCCAATCCTTTGGACAATTACACTTTTTTAGAAATTTGAGATAGCCATAGCGTACGTCTCGTTTCTATTGAAAACTAAGTAGGAAAGGAAATTACATTCCCCACACAGATCGTATAGGGGCCAAGTGTGGTTGAAAAGATAAAAATAAGAATAAACGATAACTAGGGGGTGGCTTAGCGCCCGGGGTGATGCTCTTCAGGGACAGCAGAGTCCCACCGTCTCCGGCAACCACTGGGGAGGACCAAGGGGGGGAAGGAAAAGGAAGAAGGAAAGGGAGGGGGGGGGAAGGGGGGACAAAGAAGAGGAAAAGAAGGATAAGGGGGGAAGGAACGAGGGAAGAAAGTAGGGAGACGCCCGACAGATCGCGAGGGAACACCGCATAGAGAGACTCCCATTTCAAAATTAACACTTGAATATTTCTGTATTTCTAAACAAAACTATCAAAAACTAATAATACATTTGTCAGTGTATGAGACGATAAACTTCAATCGTATATATTGTCTGTTGCATAAATATGCATGGGTACATAACATGTACCCCATTGTATGCATATGTATAGGTAAGTATGATCCATTGGTTCTATGGCATTTTTTCAATCCTAGAGGTGTGATCTGTCCAGAATACATTGATTATATATCACATGGTTCGTATGTTTATATCACTGTGATTACATTAAAGTATATTTGCAAATGAATCAATCATTCTGGTGGGCCTGGGGGAGCATTTCCCACACTTCTATTTTTGTGTATTAAGTTGATGGTAATTCCTAGTGAGCGTTTTGGATGGTATAGAATCGCTATTGGGGTAGTCGTAGGGGATATAGACTATTATTAGCTCCTTGAGGACATTATTTATTGTTTATGGGAGGAAAATGAGATTGAAAAGAGAGTAAGAAATTGTTTTTAAAGGAAGGATTTGAAGCTAAGGGTTTCATTCAGCCCAGGTGACTGTATGGCTCGTAGCCTGTAGATCCATCCTGTCTCTTTTTGAAGTATTATCTTATCCCAGTCTGACAACCTCCATATCCAAATTAAATTCTATGTTTGAAATTACTTTGATAGTTTGTTGTTTTGCTTTCTGTCTTTTGCTTTTTGTTTCTCTGTGCTTTAGTCATTGGTCCAAATATGGCTGACTACTGGCTTCAATCATGGGATGGTATTATGTCCAGAATACAAGAAACGCACTATGATCAGACTACACAGGAATGTGACAGTAACATTTTCTTTCTTAGACTTAGAAGATTATTGGAAAGAAGATCGGCCATCTTCTGGCATAAGAAATTTTTTTGAGCGTTACATCTCCGAGGAAATTGTTCCATGGGGCCTATGCATACAAATATTTCCGCAAATCAAACACGTCAATGACAAATTGAAAGAATTATGGGAGGAAAACTTACAGGCATGTTCATTAAAAATGGTCCAACTCTTGATTGACTATTATAATTCTGAACTTAATGGCCTGGAAGGAGAGATAAAATCTCTGTTTGCGGCTTCTACCGCGATTGTGAAAAACCTTCCTTCATTTACTAAACAAGACAAAGAGCTACGTGACCATATTGAAACCTTTAGTAAGGATTTGGTCACAAATAAAGATACAAAATTTCAAAGAGATAAACTTTTCTATACTTTAGGCCAAGCTTATAAGTGGACCAAACAAACCAATACTCGATTTAGACCAGACCACTTACTCCGTCCCTCGGACTGGGAGTTTTTTAGGAACTACGACACCAGACAACAGAAGAATGGGGAGTCTGGATCCTTTCTTAGTGAGAACAAATTGGAAGTGATAAACCTCTCGGGTCACCCCTTAGATGAACTACAGTTGCAAGTACTAAAATTGGGTCTAAGTTTTTGTCCCATGGACAATTTCAAACATTTCAAAGTAGTTAAAGACCTACACATGTTCGCAAGAAACTTGATGTTTAAGGTCATGTATGATAAAAATACCACCCAAAATAACCAACTAAAAATGGAACTATCCAGATTGGAAGGATACACTATGCAGGACTTTAGAGCACTAAGGGACCTGATGCAACTGTTGTAAGAGGGTAACACTATAGATATTACATCCTATGAGGATATCAAAATTGAAGGGGAATTATCCACACAATCTACAACTTTCAAAAAAAGTCATCCAAATTTCCAGCAATACAATCAAACCCCCATATTTGGGCATTCCTTCAAAGTGCTATCAAAGACATTGAAATGTTGCCTAACTTTTCGCCCGAAACAAATCTACCCAAACCTCTTAGGAAGGCTCTAGAAAGTTTATCTTCAATGGAAGATATTGTTATTAAACCCTCCGATAAAGGAGGAAATATAGTAGTACAAAATAGAACCCAATACGAACGAATGTGTAAAAAAATTCTATGTAACCCAGAATGGTATAAAAAAATCGACGAGACCAAAGTAAAAACCTACCAAACAGAATATCAAACAATTATTTATCGAGCATACCATAGTGATCTCATTAACAAACAAACATTAGACTATCTTGATATTAAATTTCCTCGTCTCCCCACTTTCTACTGCCTTTCTAAGACTCATAAAAACTTAATGGACCCTACGGGCAGACCAATCGTGTCAGGAATCGGTAGCCTTACCGAATTGGCCAGTCGGATGATTGATGATTATTTAAGACCTCATGTGATAGCCCTACCTTCATATTTACAAGACACATCCGACCTCCTTAAAAATATAGACGGTATCATGATTCCACCAGTCTCTTGGCTGGTCACAATCGACGTGGAGGCACTATATAGCAGTATTCCCCATCTAGAAGGTATAGAGACCATTAGGCAGTTTTTAGACGAAAGGACTAACTCATCGACATCATATAACAACTTCATTTTGGATTTGCTGCTTTTTGTCTTGACACATAACGCTTTTACGTTTGGTGGTTCCCACTACCTCCAGATGCAGGGGGTTGTGATGGGCACATGCTGTGCCCCGTCGTATGCCAACCTGTATCTGGGGGGGTGGGAACGGGAATTATTCAATTCGTTAGATGCCTATGGGTATTCGGACCATATTCTTACGTGGGTTAAGATACATAGATGACGTATTTATGATTTGGATGGGTTCTAGGGAGGAGCTGGAGGTGTTTGTTACTCGTCTGCAGCTAAACAGGTTTAATCTAAAATTTACCATGCAATGCCACCAAAAGTCCATTCCATTCCTGGATGTCAAGGTGGGGGTCGATGATGAAGGCTCAATTTTCACGGGTCTCTATAGAAAATAAATTGGCAGGAAATACCATCCTACATGCCACCAGCGCACATCCGATCCCGCTTAAAAGAAGCATACCCTATAGCCAATACCTATGGCTTAGGAGGGTATGCTCCTTGGACCGCCTCTTTGAGGAAGAGGCGGCAAAGCTTAGGGATCGCCTGTGCGCAAGAGGATATAGTGGACGTGTCCTAAAACAGGCATACAAAAGAGCCAAGCTGCAGACGAGGGACAAACTAATCTACTCATCCAAAAAAGAACAAGCAAATCAAAAAACACCAACGGTAAAAGTAATTACCCACTATTCCAAACAGTTCAACCAAGTTAAACAGATCCTAGACAAACACTGGCATCTCTTATCACAGGACCCCACAATCTCTAAATATATAAGGAACCAACCGGAGATTGTATACCGCCGCCCAAGGTCTATACGAGATCAGCTAGTACATAGCCACCATCAGGGGATTAAGGCAAGTGAAGCTACCCCTATGGGAACTTTCAGATGTGGGCATTACAGTTTTTGTAAATTTATTAATCAAGGCGGATCTACAATACTCCCGAACGGCCAAGTATGGACCCCTCGGGATCATAATTACTGTCAAACTAGGGGGATTGTCTACTTAATGACCTGCCAATGTGGCGCCTTCTACGTAGGCAAGACGATTAGGCCCTTTTATAAGCGTATTCAGGACCATATATATTTAACATCAAATGGTAAGATGACGACACCAGTAAGTCATCATGTGGGCCGATACCACAATTTTGATGCAACGGTCTTATCATTTTTTGGGCTGGAATGTATAAGGGAAGACAAACGTGGTGGAGACTGGGATAAGATAATACTTCAAAAAGAGACAGGATGGATCTACAGGCTACAGGCCATACAGCCACCTGGGCTGAATGAAACCCTTAGCTTCAAATCCTTCCTTTAAAAACAATTTCTTACTCTCTTTTCAATCTCATTTTCCTCCCATAAACAATAAATAATGTCCTCAAGGAGCTAATAATAGTCTATATCCTCTACGACTACCCCAATAGCGATGCTATACCATCCAAAACGCTCACTAGGAATTACCATCAACTTAATACACAAAAATAGAAGTGTGGGAAATGCTCCCCCAGGCCCACCAGAATGATTGATTCATTTGCAAATATACTTTAATGTAATCACAGTGATATAAACATACGAACCATGTGATATATAATCAATGTATTCTGGACAGATCACACCTCTAGGATTGAAAAAATGCCATAGAACCAATGGATCATACTTACCTATACATATGCATACAATGGATACATTTGCATATTGCATATTTATGCAACAGACAATATATACGATTGAAGTTTATCGTCTCATACACTGACAAATGTATTATTATTTTTTGATAGTTTTGTTTAGAAATACAAAAATATTCAAGTGTTAATTTTGAAATTGGAGTCTCTCTATGCGGTGTTCCCGCGCGATCTGTCGGGCGTCTCCCTACTCTCTTCCCTCGTTCCTTCCCCCCTTATCCTTCTTTTCCTCTTCTTTGCCCCCCCTTCCCCCCTCCCTTTCCTTCTTCCTTTTCCTTCCCTCCATTGGTCCTCCCCAGTGGTTGCCGGAGACGGTGGGACTCTGTTGTCCATGAAGAGCATCAACCCGGGCGCTAAGCCACCCCCACCTGGGATGGCCGGCATCATTATCCTGGGAGTCTATCTGCTATCTCCTAAACTACAGCTATAAGCCAGCTTTAGGTCTTACACTTTTATTCTTAGTTATCGTTTATTCTTATTTTTATCTTTTCAACCACACTTGGCCCCTATACGATCTGTGTGGGGAATGTAATTTCCTTTCCTACTTAGTTTTCAATAGAAACGAGACGTACGCTATGGCTATCTCAAATTTCTAAAAAAGTGTAATTGTCCAAAGGATTATTTGCGGCTTCTACCGCGATTGTGAAAAACCTTCCTTCATTTACTAAACAAGACAAAGAGCTACGTGACCATATTGAAACCTTTAGTAAGGATTTGGTCACAAATAAAGATACAAAATTTCAAAGAGATAAACTTTTCTATACTTTAGGCCAAGCTTATAAGTGGACCAAACAAACCAATACTCGATTTAGACCAGACCACTTACTCCGTCCCTCGGACTGGGAGTTTTTTAGGAACTACGACACCAGACAACAGAAGAATGGGGAGTCTGGATCCTTTCTTAGTGAGAACAAATTGGAAGTGATAAACCTCTCGGGTCACCCCTTAGATGAACTACAGTTGCAAGTACTAAAATTGGGTCTAAGTTTTTGTCCCATGGACAATTTCAAACATTTCAAAGTAGTTAAAGACCTACACATGTTCGCAAGAAACTTGATGTTTAAGGTCATGTATGATAAAAATACCACCCAAAATAACCAACTAAAAATGGAACTATCCAGATTGGAAGGATACACTATGCAGGACTTTAGAGCACTAAGGGACCTGATGCAACTGTTGTAAGAGGGTAACACTATAGATATTACATCCTATGAGGATATCAAAATTGAAGGGGAATTATCCACACAATCTACAACTTTCAAAAAAAGTCATCCAAATTTCCAGCAATACAATCAAACCCCCATATTTGGGCATTCCTTCAAAGTGCTATCAAAGACATTGAAATGTTGCCTAATTTTTCGCCCGAAACAAATCTACCCAAACCTCTTAGGAAGGCTCTAGAAAGTTTATCTTCAATGGAAGATATCGTCATCAAACCCTCCGATAAAGGAGGAAATATAGTAGTACAAAATAGAACCCAATACGAACGAATGTGTAAAAAAATTCTATGTAACCCAGAATGGTATAAAAAAATCGACGAGACCAAAGTAAAAACCTACCAAACAGAATATCAAACAATTATTTATCGAGCATACCATAGTGATCTCATTAACAAACAAACATTAGACTATCTTGATATTAAATTTCCTCGTCTCCCCACTTTCTACTGCCTTTCTAAGACTCATAAAAACTTAATGGACCCTACGGGCAGACCAATCGTGTCAGGAATCGGTAGCCTTACCGAATTGGCCAGTCGGATGATTGATGATTATTTAAGACCTCATGTGATAGCCCTACCTTCATATTTACAAGACACATCCGACCTCCTTAAAAATATAGACGGTATCATGATTCCACCAGTCTCTTGGCTGGTCACAATCGACGTGGAGGCACTATATAGCAGTATTCCCCATCTAGAAGGTATAGAGACCATTAGGCAGTTTTTAGACGAAAGGACTAACTCATCGACATCATATAACAACTTCATTTTGGATTTGCTGCTTTTTGTCTTGACACATAACGCTTTTACGTTTGGTGGTTCCCACTACCTCCAGATGCAGGGGGTTGTGATGGGCACATGCTGTGCCCCGTCGTATGCCAACCTGTATCTGGGGGGGTGGGAACGGGAATTATTCAATTCGTTAGATGCCTATGGGTATTCGGACCATATTCTTACGTGGGTTAAGATACATAGATGACGTATTTATGATTTGGATGGGTTCTAGGGAGGAGCTGGAGGTGTTTGTTACTCGTCTGCAGCTAAACAGGTTTAATCTAAAATTTACCATGCAATGCCACCAAAAGTCCATTCCATTCCTGGATGTCAAGGTGGGGGTCGATGATGAAGGCTCAATTTTCACGGGTCTCTATAGAAAATAAATTGGCAGGAAATACCATCCTACATGCCACCAGCGCACATCCGATCCCGCTTAAAAGAAGCATACCCTATAGCCAATACCTATGGCTTAGGAGGGTATGCTCCTTGGACCGCCTCTTTGAGGAAGAGGCGGCAAAGCTTAGGGATCGCCTGTGCGCAAGAGGATATAGTGGACGTGTCCTAAAACAGGCATACAAAAGAGCCAAGCTGCAGACGAGGGACAAACTAATCTACTCATCCAAAAAAGAACAAGCAAATCAAAAAACACCAACGGTAAAAGTAATTACCCACTATTCCAAACAGTTCAACCAAGTTAAACAGATCCTAGACAAACACTGGCATCTCTTATCACAGGACCCCACAATCTCTAAATATATAAGGAACCAACCGGAGATTGTATACCGCCGCCCAAGGTCTATACGAGATCAGCTAGTACATAGCCACCATCAGGGGATTAAGGCAAGTGAAGCTACCCCTATGGGAACTTTCAGATGTGGGCATTACAGTTTTTGTAAATTTATTAATCAAGGCGGATCTACAATACTCCCGAACGGCCAAGTATGGACCCCTCGGGATCATAATTACTGTCAAACTAGGGGGATTGTCTACTTAATGACCTGCCAATGTGGCGCCTTCTACGTAGGCAAGACGATTAGGCCCTTTTATAAGCGTATTCAGGACCATATATATTTAACATCAAATGGTAAGATGACGACACCAGTAAGTCATCATGTGGGCCGATACCACAATTTTGATGCAACGGTCTTATCATTTTTTGGGCTGGAATGTATAAGGGAAGACAAACGTGGTGGAGACTGGGATAAGATAATACTTCAAAAAGAGACAGGATGGATCTACAGGCTACAGGCCATACAGCCACCTGGGCTGAATGAAACCCTTAGCTTCAAATCCTTCCTTTAAAAACAATTTCTTACTCTCTTTTCAATCTCATTTTCCTCCCATAAACAATAAATAATGTCCTCAAGGAGCTAATAATAGTCTATATCCTCTACGACTACCCCAATAGCGATGCTATACCATCCAAAACGCTCACTAGGAATTACCATCAACTTAATACACAAAAATAGAAGTGTGGGAAATGCTCCCCCAGGCCCACCAGAATGATTGATTCATTTGCAAATATACTTTAATGAAATAACAGTGATATAAACATACGAACCATGTGATATATAATCAATGTATTCTGGACAGATCACACCTCTAGGATTGAAAAAATGCCATAGAACCAATGGATCATACTTACCTATACATATGCATACAATGGATACATTTGCATATTGCATATTTATGCAACAGACAATATATACGATTGAAGTTTATCGTCTCATACACTGACAAATGTATTATTATTTTTTGATAGTTTTGTTTAGAAATACAAAAATATTCAAGTGTTAATTTTGAAATTGGAGTCTCTCTATGCGGTGTTCCCGCGCGATCTGTCGGGCGTCTCCCTACTCTCTTCCCTCGTTCCTTCCCCCCTTATCCTTCTTTTCCTCTTCTTTGCCCCCCCTTCCCCCCTCCCTTTCCTTCTTCCTTTTCCTTCCCTCCATTGGTCCTCCCCAGTGGTTGCCGGAGACGGTGGGACTCTGTTGTCCATGAAGAGCATCAACCCGGGCGCTAAGCCACCCCCACCTGGGATGGCCGGCATCATTATCCTGGGAGTCTATCTGCTATCTCCTAAACTACAGCTATAAGCCAGCTTTAGGTCTTACACTTTTATTCTTAGTTATCGTTTATTCTTATTTTTATCTTTTCAACCACACTTGGCCCCTATACGATCTGTGTGGGGAATGTAATTTCCTTTCCTACTTAGTTTTCAATAGAAACGAGACGTACGCTATGGCTATCTCAAATTTCTAAAAAAGTGTAATTGTCCAAAGGATTGGCTGGGGCTCCACGGACAGCGCGATGATGTCATAATCACGTTGCCGCGCTGGATGACGTTATAGCGCCCACGTGAGCCACCAACACCAGTATGCGGCCTCGAGGCGGCGTTCCCGGTTGTTGGTGGCGTGGAGGCGTCTGGCTAAACTGTCTCTTTTTTTGTGGGAGTAAAGACGGGACGGCGTTCTACTCTTTCTGGTGACGAATTCAGTGAGCGGGACACATCTATCACTACCTTGCCTTCTCTTTACTTCTAATAGATGAGTTTCCTCCTCCCCAGCGTTTGGAGGCCTGTAGCATATTCCCACCAGTTATTTCCCTTTCTTATTCCTAATTTCCATTTCTATCCATAGTAATTCAGCATTATCCCCATATTTCTGAGCTATGTCATTCTGTACATTTACTGCCAGGACATTCCTTACAGACAGACATACTCCTCCCCTTATTCTTCCTTCCTTATCCCTTTGAAATAGAGAGTATCCCCTGATAGTTGCCGACAGGCCATGCAAGCCATCTAGCCAGGTTTCTGATATTCCCAGTAGATCAGGGCTCAAAATTTCCACTTGCCCCCTCGCAATTGGTGAGTGAAAATTGCACGGGGGCGAGTGGAAATTCATCGGCGGGAATGCACCTCTGGAAGGACGGGGGAGGGTGAAACTACTGCTGCTTCTGCGGCGATCGCTCTCTTGAGTTATCTCTTCTCTGGCCGGGGTGAAGGGAAGCCAAACGGATTCTTCTCCTCGGCCGCTGCAGCTATGGAATGGCCAAGGAGGAGAAGAATCATTTTGGCTGTCTCCCCTTCACTCCAGCCACCTGCAGCTTCCTCCCCCCACCTCATCTGCCATAGGCTGGGAGGAAGACTGCAGCTGCTATTGGCCAGCTCCAAGTTTTTGCAGCGCCGGACCTGAAGGGAGGCTTTAGCTGTGAACATTGAAGATTCATCTATTTACCACCCCACCCCCCTTGCCAGCACCACCACCAGCACCAGGAAAAGGGCACCTAAATCAAGAGAGGAAGAGGAAGAGGAAAAGGGCAGGAGAGGACAATGGCAGAAGAGGAAAAGGGCACCTAAATCTGATCAGCTATGCACTGTAGGTCCCTGTTCTTTCTGCCTTACACCGCTGACCTCTGTACTTCTGACATCTGTACTGTACTGTGCATTACATTACTGACCAATGTACTGTGCCTTACATTACTGACATCTGCACTGTGCGTTACATTACTGACATCTGTACCGTGTGTTACATTACTTATTTCTGTACTGTGCGTTACATTACTGTCCTCTGCACTGTGCATTACATTACTGGCCTCTCTACTGTGCGTTACATTACTGTCCTCTGTACTGCTGACTTTTGTACTCTGCATTACACCACTGACCTCTGCACTCTGTGTTGTTACTAATTTCTGTACTCTGTGTCACACCACTAACCTGGCGGAGTTAAGGCCAGGGCAGGGTAGGGGTTAGGTGGGGCAACTTGTGGCGAGTAACTCTTAAGGCCTGGCTAGTAGCTCAGGGCCTGAAATGTTGAGCCCTGCACTAGATCATATTCCTCTATGAGCAGTAAGGATTCTAATTCCTCCAATTTGTTTGCCAGGCTTTTAGCATTGGTGAACATGCATTTCAAGTTTTTGCTTGTACTTACAATTTTCTTGTTCATAATCTGGCTACTGCTACATGCTTCCAAATTTTTTGAATTTGATTTTAGTGCTATAGAATCCCTATTCTCTGCCGAGGTCACCTGAAATTCCCTTAACTCCCCCTCTACTCTACTATTCATCATGATTGATCCTCGGCTATTGGCTTGCTTAGTCCTTTTTGATCCCTCCCCCCAGAATCTAGTTTGAAAGCTCCTTTAACCTTATTACCATCTTTACCCCCAGCAGAGCTGCACTATCCCCATTTAGCTGCAGTTCATTTCTACTGGTCATCATAATGAAGCCCACAGGCAGTTAAGTAACCAAGAAACACGCTTTAAATTGAAAGAATATCCTATAATAAAATGTAAGAGTGAATTGAAAACTATAATAGAGGAGGCCAAGTCAATGGGTGTTATAGATCACAATATGGTCACACAGTTTTTACCGGAGTTCCCTATGTTTCCAGTTTATCCTAATCTCTTGAAGGCCCCCAAGGGATCAGATCCCTTGATTGGGTGACCTACTGCGGACAGCATTGGGTCCCTGTGTGAACCTTTGAGAGATCTAATTGATAGACTGCTTTGGCATTTATTCAAACAATGACTGTCTTATTTATCGGATACCTAGCAAGTTGTCCAAAAATTGGATGGTTTTAAGTGGAGAGAACAGAATAAATGGCTTACGTGTGATATGGTATCTTTGTACTCCTGTATACCACACACATTGGGGATTCAAACTATACTCATGCAGCACTTTTTGAATGTTTATACTGATTATTCAGAAGATCTCAGGAATCTATATGATGTTTTGCTAACTTACAGCTGTTTCCTCTTTGACAGGGAGTACTACATCAAAAGATGTTGAGCATAGATGGGTGCTAAATTTGCACCTACCTATGCCAACCTATATATGGGTTGGTGGGAAGAGCTTCATATCTTTTGAAAGTATTAATTCATTTAGGAACTATATTGAGCTTTATTGTCAGTATATTGATGATCTGATTAATTTTGTATGGATTTTTTTGGTCTACCTCAATTCTGTTGAGCTTAACCTCAAGTTTACAGTGGAGAAACAGGCTGAACAAGTTAATTATTTGGATATTACTTTGATGGGTTCCATTGGGAAGAGTAAGATTCACACTAAGATATTTCGCAAACCTATTTCAAGGAACACCCTTTGAGGGCCGACAGCTGCCATCCACCTCATGTGAAAAGAGCCATACCTAAGAGACAATTTTTGAGAGCTATGCAGAATTGTTCTAAACTATCGAATTTTGAAGTTGAGGCTAGTGCCATAAAAGAAAGTGTTTTGAATAATTGGGTATACAGGGATGATAGGGACTTCAGGGAATGTGGGGTTGTGGTTTTAAAGAGTTTTTGTACACAAGGATGAGGGCTTACATTTTTTAAGAGTGAATGTATATATTTTAGATCTGTTCTGGCCGCTACTTTCACCGGTCAATTCAGGCCTATTACCTCTTTACAAAAAACAGGTGTTAAAGTCAAAACTAGCATACAAGCTTTCCTTCCAAGTTGAAATTAATTAGATTAGAGTGTTGTATCTAAGCCAAGCTAAATGTAAAAGTTGAAAAATCAATTACAAATCCAAAATATGCGATGCCAGAATACTCTGTCATTGATGCTGCCTCTTAAAACCACACTGTTCTGCAACACCACATAAAGTTTGGGTTCCACAGATTTCAAGCAGGATTATATGAACCCCTAAGAATCAAACCCAGGCACATTCACTCATCCCTATTGGTAATGTGACTGCTACTAATATGGTGGAAGAAAGAGCTGAACCTCACTGAAAAACAAGGCTGTTTATATATTCATTAATTTAAGTCTAAAGAGTTTTCTACATCTTATCTGATTGCAACTTCACCCATATAAATGTAAGGGATGCAAGGATAGTTATAGTAAAGAGAAATGAGGCCAAACTTTAAATATATTAGTTTAAAAAAGTATATCAATTGATATTTATTAATTTACATTTAGGTATAATTTTAGAAATACATAAATGAAAGAATAGGCAGAGAATATTGTGGTTTTAGACAATACACAATATTCAAAGTTGTTTTTGTATATTTTGGACAATCAGAATTGGAACAAATGTGTACCAGTCTCATGTGTTCAAAAATGTATTACTAAATTCTACAATATTTATATAAAGCATATAAACACAATGTTATATCTGTAGGTACATGGCAATATATGCAGTTGCAGTCCCCTTGGGTCACCACCTTTATTGCTCTCCACCAGGCAGACTGATAGTATAAGGCCCAGGAAGCATTACAGAGCGTGAAAGTAGAGTAGCTGATACACAATTAAAATTTAAATGTTTATTATCATTTAGCAACTCATTGATCCACGTTTTACACATCATAAAATTACATGTAACAGTTCAAGTCTGGTTGATTGCAGTGGATGTCAAGGTCCTTTTATAGTAGTATTCCACAAAGGGGGAGTTTGGAATGGTTAATTTGTTTTTACAAGAGAGATTTCAAGATCAATGGAGATACAATGCTTTCATTTCTGAGTTTCTGGTGTATATCCTTCATGACAATATTTTTGTGTTTGGGAGTCTCCCTTACCTCCAGGTGCAGTTCATAGTGTGGGCACATATTGCACACCACCCAATGGCAACCTGTACCTGGGAGGGTCAGGTGTTCTCTGAGGTGGCTATACTAATGTACCAGTGACACATGTTGTCATGTCACAGGTGCATTAACATTATTTTTATTGTGTGGGAAGGCCCAAAATATAGTGTAGATTTTTCAGAAATTATATATAAAAGGGCTGTGTCTTGTATGCTTCTGTATGGCAAGATGTTACAACAGATATTTTGTGAATTGCAAAATGGCAGGTGTCACATATTTACTCACATTTAGTTGTGGATATTTCTATGTGGTAAAAACTAAAAAGGAACTATGGCATAGGATTATGAACGTCCTAGAGTCAGGGGATATAAACTCACCTATAGGGCACCATGGGCCAATAAAACACCAATACAATCTTCTACCAGATTTATAGTGCTCGACAGGGTCCATCAAGATCCTGAGGTGGCATCTAGGATTGACAATTGTTGAGAGTAGCAATAAGGTGAATTTCTTTACTGCAAGCCACAATATATCCCTGCCTTAATTAGGACACCAGCTTTCAGCCCTATTTTCAAACATCATTAATTCTGCCATGATAGGCCATGCTGGTTTATCTATGACACGATTTATGATTTACTACGCTAGTACTGTATTTTTCCTGTTGGTGTAAATGTATAAGATAGGAATATTAATATGATGTTGGCAGAAATGCCTCAGTTTGGCATTATTTATATTATTTTGATATTGCTATTTATAGTCTATTATGGGGCACTGGTTACCTCTCCTATGGGGAGAGGTTTGCCAGCATTCCACTCCACCCCATCTGCACTGTATAGGGTGGACTTTCAGCACATATGTCTATATGATGCACCTGCACAGATGCCAGGCATGCATGCCTATGTTACATTTATCATGACTTAACTGTGAGGAGTGTTGCAAACACTGTCCACCATTGCATACACCATACAAGTGCTTTGTAACATGACTTGCATCATTATTTATGTATATAAACACTAAGGGGGTGATTTACTAACCCAAACACATGCACGCACCAGGTGCGTGTGATTTTCACACAGCAAAACATATTTATCAACTGAAAAGTCTCTAAAAGCATATTTCCACTAATGCCATATATGGAAAAATCATGCACATGATGCATATATAATGCTGCTTCACAGTTTAGACAAAAATGGTTAGCTCATGCATTTACATTCCTGCATTCATCAACGCAAGCAACACAACATAGAGCTAATTTACACAACATCACCTTGCAATTCATGCAGGGCTTTACACAACACACCTGCTGGGTGTGTACACACTACAAAGGTGTTTAGATTCCACCCATAGATCATGCTGGGAGGGAACACACTACAGAGGTGTATACATGCTCGTGGTGGGTTTATAAGGTTAGTAAATCAACCCCTAACACTCACAATCCAGCTCCCCTTAGTGCCCTTTATGGAAAATAACTCAGGACTTTTATTGGTGGGTGATAGAAAATATAAAATTGCTAGCTAAACGGAAGGCTCTCATTTTATGTGTTATTGATAATTATTGATAATTATTTTTATTATTATCATCATCATCATCATCATCATCATCATCATCATAATCTTCAGATCACACAAAGACAACGGAGACATCCCTATTATCTTTTGTGATCTTTTCCTTTGACTGGGCTCTGGGTGGATGATCTACAGCTCATACATACAGGTGAAACTCGAATAATTAGAATATCGTGCAAAGTTCATTTATTTCACTAATGCAACTTAAAAGGTGAAACTAATATATGAGATAGACTCATTACATGCAAAGTTAGATAGTTCAAACCGTGATTTGTCATAATTGTGATGATTATGGCTTACAGCTCATGAAAACCCCAAGAACCCCAAATCCACAATCTCAAAAAAAGTAGAATATTACATGCAATCAATAAAACAAGGATTGTACACAGAACAATATCGGACCTCTGAAAAGTACAAGCATGCATATGTACTCAGTATTTGGTTTGGGCCCCTTTTGCAGAAATTACTGCAATTACTTTTGCACGATATTCTAATTATTTGAGTTTCACCTGTATGATCTAATTTGTTTTTAACTTGGCAGCTTTTTGTTGTTATACAACATACAGCAATATATAAGTGATGTAAAATGGCAATGAAATATGTATTACCCATGAATGTTTATGCGGTCACCATTGTATTTATATATTATAGAGTGTATCCTCCTTCTTCTCCTGAAGAAGTGGTGTTTAGTGCCTATGAATTTTGCTGAATGTCTGGGTGTCCCATCTATAGAGCTATCGCTATTATCCTGACCGTGGGGAGGTAACCATTTACAATACACTGTATAGTTTATCACTGTTTCTTGTGTACGTTATGCCAGCCATTTGTACGTGTGTCTTTATGGAAATTTTATGATAAAAAATTTTCAATAAATATTTATTTTAGATAGATGCTTTAAAACCTTAGTATCTATAAAGTCCCATTAAGATTTTATGTATACCTATGAATGTATATTGTGGGGTGGTGTTACTCCCCCACAAGTGGATTACCTGCTTAACCCTCCATATTATTTACAATAATATGGAGGGTACAATAATAATATTTACAATAATCTGAAAGATTTTTTATCATTTGTAATTGCAGGCTTAACATATCTTTGCTGCTGTCATCTATTGTTTCCCTTATGTATTTGTACTGCTACTATAGGCTGTTGCCACCATCTACTGTATATTCATTACTAAAATTCATAATGGAATTAGTATATGATTTGTCATTGCTTCTGGAATTGTTAAATGAACTGCTGTTTCCACTATCACTGCTGCTGATAAACTACATTTTACCTACTTTTACTATAAGCTATTACCTCTACCTGTTTTATTATTGATGTATTATTCATTTTGGGGAGGGCTATTTTAGAATGTATTGGCATGTTTAGCGGTGATGGCTTACTTGCTGATTTTGCTTAAAAAGTGGATATCACTTAGGGTACCTGATACTTGGAATGTTCATAAACATGTAACAACAAAACATTCCATTGTAATTATTTTGTAATTATTATGCTTCAGCTGAAAACTATTTGTTAAGATATTCAGTTGCTAGTTGCCACTATATCATAATGGCTATCAAACAATATGACTTCACACAAGACAAAGGCTACATAGCTTCAATATGGGACCACTTAAAAAAGACTGATGTATATGAAAAAAGGACCATGGGGGACAATCAATATGTTTTACAAGCAGAGAAGACATCCAAGGATAACAGGATGTTAATCCAGAGACCAATAAAGTCCTCATAGCTATCAAACAATGTCAGACATACTTAACAGCAAGTAGATAAAGAAGACATATTAATAAGATAGGATGCATGACAAACACAAGAAGGGGTCACTAAGTATGAATAGTGAAGATAACATGTCTCTGTTGGAAAGGAAATATTAAACATTACAGCTTGGTTACATGCAAGGAATATTGGAATATCAAAAAATTGAATGAAAACATTTGACATAAGGTTATTGGGGATCTTAAAGGACTAGATGAAAAAAAAGGAAGGAGAATGTTGAAAACAATGTTACAGCACTATATTGAATCTAGTTGTTCTTACACCCATTTATGGTAGAATGAACCCTCCACACTGATGCCCAAGAATTAAAACTCCCTTGTGCTTCTGCTATGAAAACTTTTCACAAAATTGCTAAATTGCAGTTAGAACAAAATTGATGGATTTCTAGCTAGCTGGAACAATATTTCATGCAAATAACCCATGACTCCACCATGTTAATTACTTTCCCAGAGTTCTGTTTTCTCATTTAGATTGTTTTTGTAACTAGGTAAAAACTGTAAACCTTGTGTTAATTTTTTTGATCAGTACAACAGCAGAAATAATATAATTTATGTTTTCTGTCATAGATTAATTGGATTGCCAAAGTTTAGGTGTTACTTAGAGTTGGAATATAAATAATTTGAATGTATAATAATATAATATTAAATAATATCTGTCATGTCCTGGACTCATGGATGTGATCTGAAATCTAGGATATGGACCCTTGTTACACTTGCAGAGGAAACTAGATCAAAGGGTGCAAGCAGTATAAGCTGACAAACCCCAGAGCTGGAGTTTTAGCAGGGACAGGAGCTGTGGTGCTGAATGAGGCAAGTGGAAGTCAGGCTCAGCTAGAAGGTAAAGAACTAGGCAGAGTGCCACATAGCTGAGAAGGTAGCGTGGGATCCCCCAGGATGTGAAATCTAAGGGCCAGCTGGTCTTTCCCAGAGCTCCTAATGGTGGGGATGTTACACTGCATGCTGACCCCCAGGCTGCGGCCCCAGGTGCACCCAACTCAGATAACAGCTGAGGATGATTGACAAGGCATGAATTCTGGACAGGCTGCAGATACAGATAGCAGGAGACAAATCAAAGGTCGGGGCAGGCTAAAAACTAGGATTTCCAGGGAAAAGGCAAAGGATAAGGACAGACTAAAGACTAAGATTTCCAGGACAAGCCAAAGGTCATGGCAGACTGAAGACAAGGATTTCCAGGGACAAGCCAAAGGCTGGTACGCAGGTATTAGAAGAAATCAGTTTAAACAGCATAAAGGGGGCTTGGCATCAAGCTTAGGAAAGTGTCACTGGGAGCTGCACTAGGTTTAAATAAAGTAAGCAGGAGGAAGGAACCACAGAATTGGCCACAAGCTGAACACACTGATTGGGTGAGAATCTGCATAAGAATCAGCAGGTGAGGTCAGCTGATGCCTAAAGCTGCCAGACTAGTGCAAGAGCAAGTTAGGAAAAGAGCACAGGTCAGGAGGACTACATGCAACAGCATAGTCCTGCATACCTGCAGAACCAGGGTAAGACAGCTGCACATACTTGTAGAATTACAAGTGAAAGCTCAGCTGCAAATCTGCAGCTAAACTGTATGCGACAATATCCACAATATCCAGTTATATGATAGTGTGGGGGAATGAAAGCTGAAGTTCAGTTTGTAGCATAAAACATGCTACAAACTTCAGTTTGAAACATGGGTACCTAACCAGCTGCATTTTTTGGTTTATTATTATAATTTGAATTGGATGTGTGAGTACTGAGACAATGGGGGTGATTTACTAACCTAAACACACGCTCGCACCAGGTGCCAGGCATGCATGCCTATGTTACATTTATCATGACTTAACTGTGAGGAGTGTTGCAAACACTGTCCACCATTGCATACACCATACAAGTGCTTTGTAACATGACTTGCATCATTATTTATGTATATAAACACTAAGGGGGTGATTTACTAACCTGAACACATGCACGCACCAGGTGCGTGTGATTTTTACACAGCAAAGCGTATTTATCAACCAAAAAGTCTCTAAAAGCATATTTCCACTAATGCCATGTATGGAAAAATCATGCACATGATGCATATATAATGCTGCTTCACAGTTTAGACAAAAATGGTTAGCTCATGCATTTACATTCCTGCATTCATCAACGCAAGCAACACAATGTAGAGCTAATTTACACAACATCACCTTGCAATTCAGGGCAGGGCTTTGCACAACACACCTGCTGGGTGTGTACACACTACAAAGGTGTTTAGATTCCACCCATAGATCATGCTGGGAGGGAACACACTACAGAGGTGTATACATGTTTGTGGTGTGTTTATAAGGTTAGTAAATCAACCCCAATGAATTACTTTTTTTAGGGCTGTGGAAATTAACGATTAATCCCTCGATTAATCGTTAAATTTTTTGATCGATCAAAATTCTTTTGATCGGTACTCACCTCTCCGCCGGCTTCCAGGTCTTCCGAGAGTTCCGTCGGAGATCCGGTGACGTCACGGACATCGACATCACCGGACTCCTCCCCCTCCCCCAAGTGGCTCCATCGGCTAATGAAGGGAAGGGGGAGGAGTCCGGTGATGTCGATGTCCGTGACGTCATCGGACTCCTCCTTCCCTTCGTTAGCCGAGGAGTTCCACCTGTTCGAGGGCTCGCAGCTCCTTCATGAAAATCCCCCTCCCTCCCCCGCCGCTCTGCCACCCGTAGCAGTAGAATGTACGGGCAGCTGTGCGGGGAGAGGAGGCTGTGTCGGTCGGAGAGGATGTGATCATTCTTACTAG
The DNA here is from genome assembly GCF_000935625.1 of Nanorana parkeri. Lineage (NCBI taxonomy): Eukaryota > Metazoa > Chordata > Amphibia > Anura > Dicroglossidae > Nanorana > Nanorana parkeri. Next base: position 51,601 of record NW_017309506.1, read on the forward strand.
GTGCTCCAAATCCAGCACTCAAAAACAGATTATCCATTGTATGGGGCTCTCACTGAGGTAGCATTGTATAGGGACCAAAACTGGTCTTTATATATTGTATCTCCACTGCAGGTTGGCATCCAGCGTGACCTTATATCCACTTAAATGACTTACAATGTCAGGGGCTTAAAAAATACAGAAAACTTGCAGGTCATGTTCAACACAATGCACAAAATAATATATGTAATTAATCTGCAGAAAATAATACCATTTATAAAGAGTGAACTAGTTGTCATTTACCAGGCTATTTCAATGTGGATTGCTCTAATTTGCTAAAAGGCAAGCAACTTAAGAATCTAGGCAACCATGATTAGTAATTTGTATATGTCTATGCAAGTTGGAGGAATATTCATCAATATATTTGGAACTATGGAAGCATGTTATTTTCCTGAATTCCTAAATGGTTTGATTCTCCACATATCAGTCAAATCTGGGTGTCAATATTTAGGCAAATCTAAAATGAGCATATCACTTAGGGGTCTATTCACTAAGCTGCCTTAGGCAGCCGAGTGAATGACCGACTTGAAGCGAAGTGAACCAAATGCCGTTCAGCTATTCACTTCAGACTGGTACGGCTGATTTCAGCCATATATCGGCTGAAATCAGCCATACATTGGGTGGCTTCGTGTGGCTTCGGGTCAGCCGAACATGCTCAGCATGTTTGGCCGACATGCAGAAGTGCAGAAGGAGTTCGACTCAGCCGATCCAACATTTGGATCGGCTAAGCCGAACCTCCGGTAGGCTACTCGCTGCAGTTCGGTCTATTCTTATAGATGCTGAACAGCAGTGAGTAAGCAGTGGGACCGAGCAGAACAGAAAAATAGTTACAAAAAGTACAAAAAAATTAATAGAAAATGATTGTGCGGAGCTAGCAGTGACAGCTAGCTCCACCCAACTGTTTTCTATTGGCCAACGGTTCTGCTGCCGTCAAAAAAAAATACATTTTTGCCATAGGAATGCATTGCTAGATTCCTATTGCCTATATCAATTTGCAATAGCCAATAGCAAACTAGCTATTGGACCCGCCCTCTGCTGGTATCAATCACTTGAGGGGACCTGATGGAGAACTGCAGGTCTCCTCTGCTGATTGACAGCAGCAGTGGACGGGTGCAATAGCTAGTATGCTATTACATAGTTACATAGTATTTGAGGTTGAATAAAGACATTAGTCCATCAAGCCCAACCTATTAGGATCTCATTCTAGTAATACCTGTACCCCTGTATATTACGGTCCCTTAAGAAATCGTCCAAAAGTTTCTTGAATAATTCCACAATTCTTTGCTGAAATCACCGCGTGTGGTAGTGAGTTCCAGACCCTAACCGATCTTACTGTGAAGAACCCCCTTCGCCCCTTGTGCTGGAATTTTTTTTCCACCACAGACCTTGTCTCGTAGCTCTGGTCCTCCATACCCCTAATTAGTTTGGTTGCCCTCCGCTGGACCTTTTCCAACTCAAGGACATCGTTTCTTAGTACTGGTGACCAGAACTGGATCGTGTACTCCAGATGAGGTCGAACCAATAATCTATAAAGTGGCAAAATTATAGACTTGTCCCTGCAATACATCCCCTTCTTAATACAGGCCAAGACCCCGCTAGCTTTGTTTACAGCAGACCGGCAATGCAAGCTACCTTTCAGTTTGTGGTCTACAATGACCCCCAAATCCTTCTCCATTTCTGACTTCCCTAGCGGCATACCCATAATTGTATAACCCATTTGTTTATTTTTATGTCCATGGTTAGCTGGTAACCAGGGACGCTAATCTCTCTGCAAGTGGCCGGAGCCAGACATGAGATGACGGCTGGCTCCACCCAGCTGTCAGAAGCAGGCTGTCGGTCGGCCATTCGGCCAGCTTCGGCTTTCAGCACGGCTCAGTGGAGCCGAGGCATATGCCTTCGGCTCGACTGAGCCGCTCGGCCAACTTCGTGAGCTGTACGGGCTATAGGGAATAGCCCATACAGCAGCCTGGGGTCGAAGCTAGCCGAAGGATCAGCCGAAGCTATGACTAGATCCTTTGGCTGCTTCGTGAATAGACTCCTTAGTTCTGATTTGATCATCACTATTTATATAGTATATCAATGTAATGTATGTATGCTGACTATTCTTTGGAGGTGTTACATTTTATATTTATATAGCTTCTTTCATCAGTAGATTAGCAAAAGATAGAGAAGGTATATATTTCTTAATGGAGGTATACACTTAGAAGCTTAGAGACAGAACATGTACTTCTGAACAATGCATAGGTGACCTTAAGGATGCCATTAGACCTTACCTTTCTAAACATGTTACTAAACATTACATTACAAACATTACAAAAAAATCAAGCAGGTGGAGGATAAGGCTGATGATCCTGAGAATAACCTACACTACAATAACTTCTGCTTGGTGGGTCTCCCTTAAAAGGTGGAAGGAGAACATGCTGCAGAATTCTTCTCTAGGTACCATGCCTAGGTGCTGACATACAGTATATGGTTTTACTGTCTATGTTGCTAGTAACACAGTTACCCTTGTATAGGTTGCGTTTTTGGCAGTAGTTTGGGTTAATATGGGCAGGGGTTTTTCACTAGTTCCCAGCATGTTGATTGGAACTGTATTTTTTGTATATGTTCTTGGTTCTCATATTTCTGTATTGCTTGTGCCTGACATTGTATTTTGTAAATGTGATGAGTGTTTTTCTCTCACTCCTCCGCTCCTTTTGCATTTGTACTTGGAGTGATAGGGCCCCCTGTTGACCCCTGTTTTCCACTGTGTCTTTTTGACCTCAATTCTAAATGTAAGAGGGCTGTTGTGTTTTATTATGTTATAAATATAACCCTGTATTCTTTGTTGTAAATAAACTTATTGTTATGCATGTGGGGCTTTAATTCTTAGTTGCAAAAATTAACCTTTTGAATGTATGCGGTCCTTGGTGGTATATATGTTAATCTTCACTGTTTAGTCCATTGTTCACCGATGTTGCAAATGGCTCTATATAGGGATGTTCCGATACCAAGTACCGTACTCACACAGGGCTTGGGAACAAAGTGCCAGGGAGCTAAGTGGCGTTAAAAAATTGGATTTGAACTGTTTGGGATATATTGAGTGCTTGATTTTTGGTTGCAGTGCTCTTGTTAGGGGGAGGGGTTAATTGAGCTCAGGTGTCTCTCATTGAGCAGGTGTATTATAAACTAGTGCATCACTCATTTTGAGCTTGCTCACACAGGGGTTGGCATCAAAGTGCCTGGGAGCTAAGTGGCGTTAAAAAATTGGCATTTAAACAATTGAAGTTTAACCAGGCCAGTTGTAACTTCTTCCAGGGCAGTGGTATAAATTAAATTTAGTCTAACAAACAAGTTATTGAAAATACCACTTGTGAACCATGATTTAAATCAGGGCGGCAGTATAATTATACAGAGGTCGGTAGTATAATTCAGTGTAATTTATTTATCTTAATCTAATTTAAATTATTTAATTTAACAAACAAGAGTCAGACTGAGGGCGTCTATGCCCCCCAGCAGACATCAAAAATTGAATTAATCATTGCGATTACCTGGCCCCAGTATCTGACCAGCTTGGGGCATCTCCATAATAGATGTATTAGTGAGCCGTGGTGGAATCCACATTTTGGACAGGACGGATCGTCCCGGACACCTATCTTAGTCAAGAATTCGGGTGTACGATACGACCTATGTAGAATGAAAAGCTTAGTTGCCGACATGGAAGTCAGGGTTACGTTAGAGAGGATATCTTCCCTTAGCTCATTATCTATGGGCCCTACTTCTTGAGTCCACCTGTCTCTCACTCTCTCCATCAAGGGGGAAGTGGAGCTATTTAGTAAGTTGGAATATAGAAATTAAATTATACCCTTTGTATGAGTTGCCCGCACCACCGCATCTAACACTGGAGTGGGGCAAATAGGAGGAGGGGTCGTCCCAAATTGAGAAACAAGAGCATGTCGGACCTGCAGATATTTAAAAAAGTTCTTATTAGTGATGGTATGTTGGGATTGTAGGTAGGAAAAAGAGCACAGAGATCCCTCAGAGTAAAATTGGTGAACCCTCCGTATCCCAGCCTTATTCCACTCAGCGAAGCCCTTCAATTTGAGCAATTCCGTGAGGTACTCGTTGTTCCATAACCGAGTATATCTAGTGCACCCATCTATATGGAGAATGCCTTTTACAGCATTCAACACCCTGCCCATCAACTGAATGGTGGCCAGGTGGGAGAGCTGTTTTGTATATATTTTGGTCTCCAGTGCCCACAGCGGGTCCTGACCCGCAAATAGTGGAGTGAGAAGTGAAGGTATCAACGGCATGGGTTCAGTACAATCCCAGCCAGAAAGATGTTGCAATTGGGAGGCCAGAAAATATAGCCATGGGTTCGGGAGAGCAAGAGCCCCCATATTTTTAGGCCTCTGTAAGGTTTCTAACTTGATGCAAGCTTGTCTCCGTTTCCAGACGAAAAGGAGGTTGGAGGAGGTAGGAGGTTGGACTTATCCCAGTTAACCGCTAGCCCTCAGTATTTAGCAAATTGGGTTAGGTGTGCTAAAGCGGCATTCAGTGAGGTTTGCGTATCAGCCAGAAATAAAAGAGTATCGTCTGCATAGAGCACGATCTTCTCTTCAAGCCCACCCCTTCTAAAACCCACCACCTCCGGTGAAGACCTAATTACCGCTGCCAGCGGCTCAATAGCCAGAGCAAAAAGGAGAGGGGAGAGGGGGCAGCCCTGTCTGGTACCTCTGTGAAGAGGAAATTTGTGGGATAGGAAGCCAATGACCCTCACACATGCCATAGGGCAAAAATAAAGCAGTTTAACCCATTTACAAAATTGGGGTCCATACCCAACGGACATAAGTAAAGCCCATAGATAGCGCCATTCTACACTATCAAAGGCCTTTGCTATATCCAAGGCCAGCAGCGCCCTATTGCCTGTATTGTCGATGGGAATTTGCATATTCATGTACACTCTACGAATATTCACTGCAGTCGATTTATTGGGGAGTAAGCCAGATTGATCAGGGTGAACAATTGATGCAATTTTGGACGACAATCTGTTGGCCAAGACCTTAGCCAATATTTTGACGTCCGTGTTAAGGAGGGAAATAGGCCGGTATGAGTCTGGCAGGAGCGGGTCCTTATTTTTTTTGGGTAGAACTACAATAGTGGCATCATACATGGAGGAAGGCAAATGCCCTACTTCCAAAGCCTCATTAAACGTCTGGTGTAAAGTGGGAATCACAGAACTGCCATATTTTTTATACACCTCAATGGGGAGACCGTCGGGACCGGGGGTTTTGCCGTTTGGGAAGCTGGCAACCGCCCTCTCCATCTCTTCCTGGGTTATCGGAGCTTCCAGCTCCGAACAGTCAGAGGCAGACAGGGTTGGTAAGGGGATCCTGGACAAGTACGAACCTAGGTCCAAATCCGAGTAGTCAGCCCCGGTCGAGTATAATGTGGTGTAAAATTTAGAGAAGACCTCCCCAATCTGCCTTCCATCTGAAGTAATAGCATCGTCAGAGTCCCTAATAGAACCAATATATGAGGCTGTTTGTTGTGATCTCGCTATCTGAGCTAGAAGCCTGCCGGTCAACTCACCCTCCGCCCAATAGGACTGATTCATAAAAAAGGATTTATACCCAGATTTCCGTTTAACCAAACCCTCCAAAGCCTCCGTAGCAGCAGACCACTCCTTGCGAGTGAGAGGAGAGGGGTTATGGACGTAAGCTCGTTCAGTGTCCATCACTGCCTGTCGAGCCTCCACCTCCTCCCTTCTAGATTTGGTTTTGACCATACTAATACGGTGGATAAATAGGCCTCTCAGGAAGGCTTTAAGAGCATCCCATACAACTAGTACAGAGGCGGAGGGTAGGTTGATAGACAAAAAGGATGAAATATCTGCCTCCAGGGGCCTATCAGCCGGTAGCAACGTCAGCCAGAAGGGGTTAAGGCGCCAGGGGGCTGAGGATAGTCGATGCTCAAAAGAGATTCGCACAACTATCAGTGAGTGGTCTGATAGGCATCTGGGTTGGATAACAACTTCGGAGATGAGCTGCAGGGCTTCAGCCGTAGCAAGTACATAATCGATACGAGAAAGCGTGCCATGAGTTTTGGAGTGACAGGTATATTGGGAATCAGTCAGGTGTCTAGTACGCCATACATCTATCAAACCCATCTCTGCACATAGCCTTGCAAATGCTGTCTGCGAAGGACCCTCTGCAGTATTAGGGAATCTATCTAGAGCCAGATCCATATGGTTGTTAAAGTCCCCCACCACCAAGACGGGGATGGGGAGTTTATCAGCCAGAAATGAGGCAAGGTCCCTAAGGACCACATTAGAGTAAGGGGGGGGGGTATATACACATTGGCAATAACACATTCCCTTCCGAATACACAGCAATGGAGAAATACATAGCGACCACCGTTATCCACCCTCACCCGCCTACAGGAGAATGAGACATTCGAGTGTACTAGGATAGACACTCCTCTGGCATAGGTGGAGAAGCAGGAGTGAAAAGCCTGTTGACAGAATTTACGTTCCAGTTGTTTACAAGTATCGGGATTGGTGTGTGTCTCCTGTAAGCAGATGAAAGACGGTCGATGGGTAAGTAAATAGTCAAACACCGCGCGGCGCTTGGTCGCATCTCCAAGTCCCCGAACATTCCAGGAGACAAGTCCTAAGCTACTCGCTGACATTGGCAAAGTTCCATAAAAATGAAAAAAGAAATGAAGAGAAAACCCAACGACAAAACCCCTCCTGGCATACCAAAATCACGGTCCAATGAGCAAAAAGGGGAAAGAAAATCAGCGACACCTAGGGGCTCAAGTTTGGTGGAGAATGCCGGTTATCTATGCCTAGTCCTTGCTGCGTGGGAAGCCTCAGGCCTTGGTGAAGCCACAAAACAAATGTAGTCTGGGGACGTGATGAAGTCTGTCCAGTAGAACCATGTGCGGTTGAACTGTGATTCCCTGTGGCGTGCCGAGGCTATGAGATCCTCCATCCTATAGATCTCTCCAACCTTCGTCAGCCACAGCGAAATCGGTGGTGCAGATGTGCGTTTCCAGTATAGGGGTATACACGCTTTCGCCGCATTTAGCAATTGTACCAAGAGTGATCTCTTGTATCGGCGTAAGGGCATGGGGGCCAAATGGAGCAGGTATGCAGTCAAATCAGACCCCAAGCTAACTCCAGTCAATTTGTGGCAAATCTCTGCCACTTTACCCCAAAACTCATTGAGCCTTGGGCAGGACCAGAACATGTGTATTAACGATCCCTCCTGTTCCTGGCCACGCCAACAGAGCGGTGAGCACTGTGGGAACATTTTATGCAGGGTTTTTGGCACCCGGTACAATCTGGATAGGATTTTGAACCCATCGGCGTATCTGGAGTGCTTTCCAGAAAGTCATGGGAGGGGTG
>NW_017309506.1:62611-63719 GCF_000935625.1 Nanorana parkeri
CTGGGGTGGACATGCGCGATATGTGGAAGCCATGATGCCCCGTACGCTGTCGAATCGCTAGTGCCGTCCGCCTGGTGGTTCGCCTGGAGTATCTGTTGGGGAAGAAGGAGGGGAAGGGTGGTAGGGGAGAGAGGGGGGGGGCAGAAGGGAGCAGGCTGTGGACCAGTAGTGGTCCGGGCAGAAGGGAAAAGTTAGAGATAGCAAAAAATCTAGATGAGAGATCCGTCCCTCAGAAGGTATACGAAATCTAGAAAACAATGAAACTACGAAACTACCGTAGTTTCCAACAGATAAATCAAAAAACTCCGGGGTAACGCCCCACGAAGTCGTCCTATGTGGGGAAGTAACCAAAGAACATGAAATCTGCGAGCCGCCCGTGCCCGGGAGGCCCATTATCGTAGCAATAGTCAGAAGAAGAAACTCCTGTATCGTGGCGTTGAAGTTTGCTATGCCCTTTACGGCTCTAATATCCCATGTGAGTCTATCCATCTGCTGAACCCTCCTCACGCGACCAGATTACGTCATGTGGTGAGTGAAGGATGGGGGGGGATTGCAGGACCGCAGGGGGCAGGTGGAAATGTCAGCACCCTTAGGCCCGGTATAGCCCCCGGAATTCTCCCAGAGTAGGTCTTTCTACGCCTCCTGCGGTACGTGGGTATCTCTTGCTCTTAGGCCGGCAGATGGCCACCTTCCTGGGCAAATTGAGAAGGGGTCTCGACTTACTCCCCGCAGCCTGACCCATCCCCCCCCCTCCCGTTGTAGGGCCCCTATGATTATTTCACCATAGCCTCTGAGTTTACACCCCACCTCAGCTAGCCAAACTTGTGTATAAAACAGCTCGCATCATCAAGCCAACCCATAATAGTGGACCCCCTGGTGAAAACACCCGGGGCGAGTCTTGTAGTCTGACTAGGTCTCTCGTAATCAACCTCTTGTTTCCCATCCGGAATTGCAGGATCTCTGCGAAGATGGGTGGAGTAAACCTGGATGGCAGTAGTAGCTGCTGGGGTGCATCGCAGTTGAGTGTGAAAGACAGAGCCCTCCAGGCTAAGTCGCTTGCTCACCCTGAGGCGTCCTCTCGTCAGTCCGGGTACAGTTCGTATGTCTC
>NW_017309507.1:0-1643 GCF_000935625.1 Nanorana parkeri
ACCCAACCAACAGGAGGCTTCAATGAATGGTTTGACTGCCTTCTGCAGAGCCAGAGTCTGTCTGGACGGGTCCAGTATGAGGTATATTTGTGCCCCCTCCATGTCTATGCAGATTGTGAAATGACTTCTTGGAGTATAGCGCACAGGATCATAAATGTGATGTGGAAGATAACACACAAATATAAGGGAATTTAGAAGAAGCAATAAACTCTTGTAGAGGGTGTCATTAATCCTGAGCTGTAAAACAATAAATGGAGATAACAAGTCACAATGTTGTTTAAGGAGAACTATGAGGGGGAGGGGCTTTTCACTCATCTCATAGTTCTAGCCGACCTGTGACAATGAGACTGTCACAGGTCGGCTCAGTAGATCGGAAGGTGAGCGAACACATACCCGCGTTCGCTCACCTCTCAATCCTGTCACAGCTCTCTGCCGTGACAGGGGAGGGACTGGATTCCCCCCCTCCCTGCTCCGATCCGCCAGCGCTGACTGGCGGAACGGACGGGGGAGGGGGCGGGTACAGCTGGCTCTGCCTCTAGATAGGCAGAGCCAGCTGTCAGTCACGCAGCTGGGCGGATCCAGGCATAATTGTCGGTATCCACTTCAGCTGCGGCGCCTCAGTATACCGCGAGCAGCAGCTTGCGGTATACTGAGCCTAGGGTGAGGGGAGGACGCTAGTTTGTGTCCTCCCGTTACCCTAAGGAGAACTATGGGGAAAAGTGTTAACCCCATAGTTCTCCTTTAAGGTGAAGAGCAGACTGCTGACTAAAATAGATAAGCTGACTCCACCACTAATGTCTCACGAGTCACAACTAAACTGTGCAGAAAAATGAAAGTAAAGTACTGGTAACATACAGGTGAAACTCGAATAATTAGAATATGGTGCAAACGTTCATTTATTTCACTAATGCAACTTATGCGGTGAAACTAATATATGAGAGAGACTCATTACATGCAAAGCAAGATAATTCAAGCCGTGATTTGTCATCATTGTGATGATTATGGCTTACAGCTCATGAGAACCCCAAATCCACAATCTCAGAAAAGTAGATTATTACATGCAATCAATAAAACAAGGATTGTACACAGAACAATATCGGACCTCTGAAAAGTACAAGCATGCATATGTCCTCAGTACTTGGTTTGGGCCCCTTTTGCAGCAATTACTGCCTCAATGCGGCGTGGCATGGAAGCTATCAGCCTGTGGCACTGCTGAGGTGTTATGGAAGACCAGGATGCTTCAATAGCGGCCTTCAGCTCTTCTGCATTGTTCGGTCTCCTGTCTCTCATCTTTCTCTTGGCAATGCCCCATAGATTCTCTATGGGGTTTAGGTCAGGCGAGTTTGCGGGCCAATCAAGCACAGTAATCCCACGGTCATTGAACCAGGTTTTGGTGCTTTTGGCAGTGTGGGCAGGTGCCAAGTCCTGCTGTAAAATGAAGTCAACATTCTCATATAGCTCGTCTGCGGAAGGAAGCATGAAGTGCTCCAAAATCTCCTGGTAGACGGCTGCGCTGACCCTGGACTTAATGAAGCACAGTGGACCAACACCAGCAGATGACATGGCTCCCCAAATCAACACAGACTGTGGAAACTTCACACTGGACTTCAAGCATCTTGCAGTGTGTGCCTCTCCATTCTTCC
>NW_017309507.1:2459-11576 GCF_000935625.1 Nanorana parkeri
TCCTTGCAGTGTGTGCCTCTCCATTCTTCCTCCATACTCCGGGTCCTTGCAGTGTGTGCCTCTCCATTCTTCCTCCATACTCTGGGTCCTTGCAGTGTGTGCCTCACCATTCTTCCTCCATACTCCGGCTCCTTGCAGTGTGTGCCTCTCCATTCTTCCTCCATACTCCGGGTCCTTGCAGTGTGTGCCTCTCCATTCTTCCTCCATACTCTGGGTCCTTGCAGTGTGTGCCTCACCATTCTTCCTCCATACTCCGGCTCCTTGCAGTGTGTGCCTCTCCATTCTTCCTCCATACTCCGGCTCCTTGCAGTGTGTGCCTCTCCATTCTTCCTCCATACTCCGGGTCCTTGCAGTGTGCACCTCTCTATTCTTCCTCCATACTCCGGGTCCTTGGTTTCCAAATGAGATGCAAAGTTTGCTCTCATCAGAAAAGAGGACTTTGGACCACTGAGCAACTGACTCCAGCCTCAGTCCACTCCTTGTGAAAGTCCCCAACACTTTTGAATGGCCTTTTCCTGACAATCCTCTCCAGGCTGCGGTCATGCCTGCTGCTTGTGCACCTTTTTCTTCCACATTTTTCCCTTCCACATAACTTTCTATTAATGTGCTTTGATACAGCACTTTGGGAACATCCAACTTCTTTTGCAATGACCTTTTGAGGCTTTCCCTCCTTATGGAGGGTGTCAATGATGGTTTTCTGCACAACTGTCAGGTCAGCAGTCTTTCCCATGATTGTGATTCCTACTGAACCAGACTGAGAGACCATTTATTAGCTTCATTAGCTGATTAGAGTGGGACACTTTGAGCCGAGAATATTCACCTTTTCCCAATATTCTCATCTGAGATTGTGGATTTGGGGTTTTCATGAGCTGTAAGCCATAATCATCACAATGATGGCCATCCCTCCGGGTCCCACAGTGCACCAACTTTTATTTTAACACTATTACAACTTAATATATGAAATTGCAATCTGTATCCCAACGTACAGGTAACACCAACACTGTTGGGGTGACACCGCACAGGTAACAATGACATGGCCGGGGAGACATCGCACAGGCAGTGGCGACTCTAGCAACAATATATAGGGGGGGCACATAAGATACCACAGTCAAAATGGGGGGGGGGGGGATTTCACCACTAAATCATACCACTGAAAAAAACTAAAGAAGTATATATGAAGAAGATTACAAAATACGAGAGTAATGCGGTATGCGGTGATACCTTTTTATTGTACTAACCTAATACTTAGAAGACACGCTTTCAAGAGTTTTTCTTTCTTCCTCAGGTATTGCTTCAGACTTGAGAAAGAGGAAAACTCTCAAAAGCTTTTCAATTTGAGCAAACACCAGGGCTGTGTAAATTATCACCTATAGCGATAGAGGACTACAAATCCCAACAATACATTATACAGAAAAGCAGAATACCACCAGCTATAGAGGACTACAAATCCCAGCAATACATTACACAGTAATGCAGAATAATACCACCAGCTGTAAAGGGACTACAAATCCCATCAATACATTATACAGCCTTGCGGATTAATAACATTAGCTATAGAGGACTACAAATCCCAGCAAAACATAGAGCAATGCAGAATAATAGTATATACATTTGCCACATACTCTGTGCTCTGCTCTACTCTGGGGTTCAGGCCTAATGTATTGGGGTATTGGGCGGAGCTTGTCAGGAGGGGTGGGAAGGGTCTTAGTAGGGGAGATGTGCGGGTGGCAGAAGCGCTGTAAGCAGGCATTGCGTGGCTCCCCCTGCTGTAAGGTCCCAGCAAGTGCCAGACCTAAGACACCCGAGTCAATTTGAAAAATGTAAGTGCTGGTATCGGTTTTTAGTATTGGGACAGAGGTCAGTTATAACGCAGAGTGCATTGGTCGATAATGTATTGCAGAGTGCGGAGCTCAGTAATTTAACGCAAATTGCGGAAGACAGCAATGTAACACAGAGTGCGGAGGACAGCAATGTAACGCAAAGTGAGGAGGACAGCAATGTAACGCAGAGTGCGGATGACAGCAATGTAACGCAGAGTGCGGATGACAGCAATGTAAACGCAAAGTGCGGATGACAGCAATGTAAACGCAAAGTGAGGATGACAGCAATGTAAACGCAAAGTGCGGATGACAACGGTGTAAGATAGAAAGGGACTTACAGTTTTGATGTACTAGATCATGTGCTCTGTCATCCGGGATGACAGAGCACATGTGCCTCAAGGATCTGTGCTGGGTCCCATATTGTTCAACTTATTTATTAATGACATCGGGGAGGGTGTTAACAGCGATATTACTGCTAAGAAAAAGAAGGATAGTAATTTGCCCTGCGCCTTAGTGATCCCCTTAACTGGTTTATTCAACAGCAGATGCTGGGGGTGTCTCGGGACATGCACCCGGAGAATTCTAAAGAGCAAGGCAAAGAAACGATTCCAGAAGGAACGCAAATGTGGACATTGCCACCAGACATGAATCATCGTGCCCTGCTGGTTACATCCTCTAAAACATAAAGGACTAGACCCTGAGAACATGGTGGCTATCCTTGCTGGGACCAGATACCATCTAGAAAAGACTTTGTAGTTGGCTTCTAATAGAGAGACATTAAGCAATCCCATAGTTAATCTCATGGTGCACTGCTTCCATTCATCTATAGAGAGGACTTCCCCTAGCTCGGCTTCCCACGCAGCCATATAAGACAATTTAGTAAAAGGGCCAAGCTGAGCCGCGTAGATTATGGAAATCCCTCCTCCTAGACCAGAGACTCCCAGACACCACCTTTCATAATGTGGTAGCAATGGGATGCCAGTTTCCGGTATCTTTAATGACTGTAGGAAGTGCTGGATCTGCCTGAATCTGAACATTTCTGATTGTGGCATCTGGAGAGTATTTTGGCAATAGCCCAGGGATATTGGTTTATGGCTCTTAATTAAGTCTCCAATTCTATACAGGCCTTTGTCGACCCACCATTGGAATGCTTTGGTCTGCAATCCCGGTTGAAAATTCACATTATTGAACAGTGGTGCCAAAGGAGAATGAGGGGAAACCATGCCTTCCTTGCCTCGCAGCCGATCCCACAGGGCCATAGAATGTGACAGGGTAGGGGCTAGAATCGTCGGCCTTTGCCTAGAGGTCATCCATTCATTTCAATACTTCAATAGAAGTGCCCCTGGCCGAGCCAATTACTATTTTAGCCCAGTCCAGGACAGCTACCCAGGAATAAATGGAGGATAACTGTGCCATCTGTGCTTCCCGGTAATAGAAAAACAGATTAGGAACCGCTAGGCCCCCCTGAACTCTGGAATGAAATAGAATAGATTGTGAAATTCTAGGATGTTTATTGCCCCAAATAAAATTCATGATAGACGTTTGCAATTTGAGGAGTTCAGCCCGTTGAATCGGGATTGGTAGGGTTCTAAAATAATACAAGATTTTAGGGAGTAAGGTCATTTTAACTGAATAGATACGGCCCGTCCAGGAGAGGTTATAGGAGGACCACCGCCTCATGTCTTCTCTGAGAAGTTTATAGAGTGGAGGGTAGCTCACTGAATACAAGTGGGTGTAAGAAGGAGTGATTTTTACCCCGAGGTACTGAAGAAAATCACAGTGCCATTAAAATGGAAAGGAATTTTTAAGCCCCGACCACAGCTCAGGAGGGAGGTTAATATTTAATGCCACAGATTTAGAAGCAGTAATCCGAAGACCCGATATCTGTGCAAATTCGTCTTGGTGTGCTATAATGTTGGGTAGTGAGACAAGAGGGGAAGTTACAAAAAGCAGCATGTCATCTGCAAACAAAGCGCATTTGTGATCTACTGCCTGGCATTCGATTCCTCTAATGTCTGGGCTATCTCGGAGCAGTATGGCTAGAGGTTCTATGGCTTTTTTATTTAATTATTTCATATTATTTTTTTAACTTGTATTTATTTAAATTTTGTTTTTAATTAATTTAAAAAGAAATTTCACCTAACTTTATTACTATCACACAGGAGAAAACAATCCCCGTGTGTGATAGCAATTGGATGTGACAGGTTCTCTTTATTGACCCTGTCACCTCCAATACAGGAGTTCTAGCACAGCTCTCCCTTCCCACTGTGTACACTGCACGGCAGGGTTAGTTTTAACCCTGCAGCTCTGCTCACTGCTGTGAGGAGAGACTCGGCGGCAGAGGACAGAACCAGAGGAGAGAGTTAATTGCAGGGGGCAAACTTTTTACATGTGGTCTCCGTGACATCGCTGATTTCACATGTAAACGAACAATCGGCTGCCTCACTCTACATTTTGTCCTGCTTGTGCAAAGCAGGACTAAATGTAGAGAGGGCAACTTACCGCCGACGCCCGCAACTTCCCCATAAGGACACCGCTGCCGCCCCTCTGCGCCCGGCCGGGCCTCGTGGGGAATCCAGGCCTGAGTGTGAGGTAAGCAATCCCTGCAGGGAGATGAGGTGATGGAGCGAGAACCACAAGATGTGGAATCCTTAATAACACAAGTCCCGAGATTGCTTCGTATGTTGCCAGTGAGACAGATAAATGCCCGGAGAGAAGTCCGGGGTATGCACATGGGATAACAGGGGGATCAGCTGTAAGTATTCCCATCATCAACCAGCTTCAGAGATCCATGGTCTCCTTCAGGGCAGCCATCAGAAATGTTGGGGTCCCTTACAAAGCTTCAGGGGTGGGCCCAGGTCCCCCGACAAACACTGCACAGGCCTGTCCACTGGCCATCCCTCCGGGTCCCTCAGTGCACCAACTTTTATTTTAACATTATTACAACCTAATATATGAAATTGCAATGTGTATTCCAACGCACAGGTAACACCGACACCGCTGGGGTGACATCGCACAGGTAACGCTGACACCGCTGGGGTGACATCGTACAGGTAACGCTGACACCGCTGGGGTGACATCGCACAGGTAACGCTGACACCGCTGGGGTTACATCGCACAGGTAACGCTGACACCGCTGGGGTGACATCGCACAGGTGACACAGGTTCCCCACAGCTCAGAGGAAGATCCGGTTTCAGGCCGATGCGGCTGCCTGAGATCATGGTTGCGGAGGACCTCGGCAGCCACACCTGTCAGAAAATTTGAAGTGCCGGTGTCGGCACTGTGTGTCTTCTGTCCGAGTGCCCGCTGGCTGGACGCTCAGACCTGGTCTCCTTTCTCAAGATGTGTCCTGCTGTTCATCTTTTTACGATTGCCCCTTGTGTGTTGGTGAAGTTTCATAGCTCTGAAGTGCTCATTCTGTCCCTTGTGTATGGAAAGTAGGGATGCACAGATACCACTTTTCTACAGACCAAGTACTGATACTCATACACAAGTACTCATGAAAATGCCCAAAATACTGATACAAATATCAGTGCATGCCTAAATAAAAGTAAAAATGAAACTTAAATGAACTTGTGGACACATACAGTATATTGTAAGAAGATGATGAGAATAAAAAACAGAATACAAATGAAACACTTTTCGCTTCTGGAATGATATGAGAATTATTTCTGATAATTGATCTCTTATATTTACTGCAAACTAGGGATGCACCTATACTAGTATTGAATCGATATCGGCGGTGATAGTGAGTATTTGGGCAAGTACTCCGATGCCTAGCACGAGTACTTCCGGTATCAGGAAGCCGGGCAGCGCGTCATTACCAAGGTAAGAGGAGACCTTCTTGTTAATCGGGAAGCCGGGTGGCGAGTCTTTACACGCCACCTGGCTTCCTGAATGGGACTTCCGTTACTCGGTAATTGGTATCGGCGATGAAAAATGATCGGTACTCGTACTCGGTACCAAAATACCGGTATCGGTGCATCCTTACTGCAAACTATACCAGTTATACTTCCACAGAGTTATTTGAAGACTGATCAGAATTGATTTGTTTCATCTGGGATTCTGGAACCCCACGCATAGCATTTAATATCTTGCTATTCCCGAAAGTCAGAAGGGGAAGAGGGTTCCCTGACCCTACTCTGAACCAAGCACTGGTCCATTTGACAAAGATCATAGATTTTTAGACGCCCGCGTGAGCCGTGGATACAGTGCGCGGCAAGGGATGGCCGAGCACACACCAGCGGTTTCTATGTGGGTTTAGGCTCTGGGGTCCGTGCGGAATTGGGGTGCCATTCATCCTTTCCCCCTGCTGCTGCTTTGGGAATCCTTCTCACCATTGGAAGTCAGGTACTCTATGGAATTTGCTTTATTAGGTGGCCTTAGCTGGCACATTAGGACGAGAGTAATCTAGTACTGTGTGACCATATGAGCTCTTGGTATACCTGATGATGACATGCCTTTATTTTAACATGAAGGGGGCTCCGATGGTGTGTATATATATATAGTGCAATATAAATGTGTAAGCCGTATTAGTCCAGTAGACAAGATGTCAAAAAAGACAAAAACGCAGTATTGCAGTGTGCAATGATACCTTTCTTATTGGACTAACAAAATATATAAAAGACAAGCTTTCGAGAGTGAACCTCTCTTCTTCAGGTCAGAAGCAATACATATATATATATATAATGTATACCCTTTGCCATAGATTTTGGAGATAGAGGGATACGTTGCTTAGCCCCTTGCCTGATTATATTATAAATACCTTGGCTCTTTTAATAGATGGACCGGTGATTCTGAGGCATCTGTTTTCATCCCAACATATTGACTTTAATAAAGTACCCCTCTACACCCAGTCGCTGCGGTCCTGGTCTCCTTTCCCACGATCTGGGGGCGCTTGTTTTCTTTGGCTATAGGTCACCACATCGGGCATGCGTCCATTGGCTCTGCTTGGGGTTGGTAAGGCCAACAGCTATTGATTTTTTGTTGACTACTTGTAGAATGTGCTCTGATTTGGGGGTGGCCTTAAATTACTGATGAACAACTGAATCTTAAATAAGTGTCGGGTTTATTTACAAATAGGGATATACATACATATTACAATTAAGGGAATTTGAAAGGGGAATTGGGGATAGGAATTGAGGGTAAGGATCCTACAGCTAGCTACACCATTCTGTCTCTCTCATTCACACAAGCCATGGGGGGGTTTTTCTCTGTTCTTCGGACACGCCTCTCCAGAAGGTCTCAGCGAATCACATTCTTGATTGCAGAGTTCAGAAAGACTTGTCTTGTCCAAAGGTCTTGCTTGTCAGCTAGGTTAGTGTCACACAGGAAGAAGGTTCCATCATATGCCCCTGCCCCCATCCCAGCATATATGCCTTGCTGACACAGGTGAGGGCAGTAAATACCAGCAGGGGGTCGGGCTTGCCCCAGGACATGACAGTCCAGCAGATCTCCTTTGATCAGTGTCCAGCCCCAAGAACCCTTTGATGGTCTTCATTTGCATATCAAACAGCACAGGCAGCTCACGATATTAAGGAACCTTTCCATCAAAGATGTATCATAGATGTCAATTATTTTAGGTTCCAACACTACTTATCATTGATGTATTTGCTTTATGATTTTGGTTATTCTATAAATATTGGACAACTCATATTGTCTTTCTACAATTTCAGCAGATTGCCTCCCCTCCTGATGAAGCGTGATACATGCAAGAAACGCGTTGAATATTCCATACTATCCACTCCTTGGGCCTCAGTTAAGATCTGAATTACTGATGTTTAATCATGTTCTTTAATTGATGTATTCACTATCATACTCATACGCTATTTATCAATTGAATTATGTCATATGCTAATGTAATCATGTTCAAAACATCTAAACCTTGATACTAAGTGGATATTGGAGGCATTTAGTCCAGCTTTTTTATTACGGCCGTTTTCTATTGATTTTAATCATGTATCTAATAAAACTACTCCAGGGCGCCCCTCAAGGTGGCACTGGGGCTAGGTCCTGCAGTTCCTGTGCTCACCTGTGGGTGTCTTCCAGCTGCCAGCACTTAGCCATCACCTTGTGCATCCTGGAAGGCAGTGGCGTAACAATCACCATAGGCGGTCGATATGGGACCCGGGGCACAGTGGGGCCCGGCCAGATGCCGTGCGGGCCGCCTGGGTCGCTGTGGGATCCTCTGCTGGTGGCTTTTACTAGCCAAGGGGGTCCCATACAAAATTTTGCTATGGGGCCCTGTGATTTCTAGTTACGCCCCTGCTGGGAGGGTATTTAAATCCTCCCTGCAGTCAGGACTAGGGCTCTGTATCCTGTTGTTATTTCCCGTGTATCCTGAGTCCCAAGTCCTGATACCTGCTTGTAGTCCTGTTGCTGTTACCTGTATTTAGCTATTTGCTCCTGTTATATGTTATAGGTGTTGGGGGTGGAGGGGGTTATATTGAGTTGGGGTCACGTTACTTATTCAGGTTTGCTTTTGGGTGCTATATTTGGTTTTGCTGTTTACAAATAAACTGTATATAACACATTTTGCCTTGTCCGGTGTGGTCATATGTGTTTGGTCTTCCCTTGTGGGTACCTGCATACGGTGTGGGGACACCTGTGCATGGACCCGTGACACTACTTTTTAGCTAATCTTTGAGTGTTTTGTGACTTGTCATTTTTTGGGTGCCCATAAAGCCCCACTTTTCCTTGCTCCTGTTTTTTTTTCGTGACAAAACAGGGGCGTGGCACCTAATACCCAGGATTTGACCACCACTTGCTGTTCTTGTTTACTGAGAATCTATCATGTTAGAGTCAGAAAATTGCTGATGAAGACTTTTTTTTTTTTAACTTAAATTCACTTTTTTTTTTCCTACAGAATAAGAACATGTCTTCCAGTGCGCCCGTGTTACATTATGTGTAGATAAGTTTTGGCCTCACAGTTTCTTTCTGTGAGCGCTTCATAGTTCTGACACTTCCCTCCTGGAGGGGACGCTGGATGACACCATCTATCCCCCCCCAACTTCTTTCCTTCTGTAGACACACCATTCCCATCTTTTCCCTCCCTTGGGTGTTGTACTGTTTGAAGTCGCAGGTTCTTCTCCCTTCTCTTCTTACTCTTTTTTTTAGCTTATTTCTATTTCCATTTGGCTTTTATTTTCCTTTTCTCATTTATACTCTTATTTCGACTTTTCACCCCTTACTTCTTATCAGTTGTAGTCCATTCATTCCTCTCCCCGTCCATTGTACTGAATGTCCATACCGAGGTAAGGAAAGAGCGGGAGAGAGAATATGTAAATACCCCCCCCC
>NW_017309507.1:11835-15169 GCF_000935625.1 Nanorana parkeri
GCCTAAAATCCCCCCCCCCCCCACCCACTTCCAGGTGTCCTTGTAATTAGGGATGCACCGATACTGATACCAGTATCGGTATTTGAGCGGTTGCCGGGTATTTGGCCGAGTACTTTTACTCACTCAAATGCTCCGATGCCTAGCCCGATACTTCTGGTATCAAGAAGCCAGGCAGCGTGTAATAACACGCTGCCCGGTTTCCTGATTGGTCGGGAAGCTGGCCAATCAGGAAGCTGGGCACCGTGCAACGACGCGGCACCCGGCTTTCTGATTGACCGGGACGCCGGCTTCATGCTCACTCTTCACCTCATGACGAGGAAGCATGGAGGTGACTTCCCGGCCAATCAGGAAGCCGGGGTGCCGCGTCATTACACAGCACCCGGCTTCCTGATTGGCCAGAAAGCCGGCTCTATGCTTTCGCGTCACCTAGTGACTAGAAGTGAACGGCTTCCCTGCTAATTGGGAAGCCAGGTGGCGAGTCATGACACAACACCTGGCTTCCTGCATGGGACTTCCGGTTCAAATATTACATTTTTGTTTTTGGGGTTATCGACCCTTTAACTTATGACTGAAGTCACAGCGATGTTGCAGGAAGGGAATCTGCAGATTGCCTGCCCCCTAGTGGCCATTAGTAGACCCTACATAGAAATGTAAAAGTCACCAGCATTGTGATTCCCTGGGTGACCAGCAGGGGGCAGATAAGACCTTTTATTCAGGAGCTCTCATATACTGTACATGGGAAACTAATATATATATTTTATACATACATACACACACACACACAGTATGATATATATCATATTGCTGGTGGGGGGAGCACAGAGCCCGGAATTGGTCTCTTCATCTACAGCCCAGAAGCAGGTCGGGGTCTATAATAAAGTTTGATGACATCCGTGCAATGTTCACATTTGTCTTGGTTACAATCCTGGAATTTCACTCCACACCGTCCTCCGTTATTGGTTATATGCCAATTTACAACAAGCGGAGATGTTCAATATCATTTTATTGTGATTCTCAGGAAGTGAATAATAAAGGAAAATCTCTCACAAGCAAAACAGGTGAAATGACACTTAAGAAGCCAAATACAAAAGCAAGTTTATCCTCAACTAGGAGCAAGTTTTATAGGCCCGGAGCCTTCTAGAAGTTATCACAAACCGGTCTGACCTCTGATCTCCACTTTGTGGACATTGCGCCCCCTCTAGGAGGGGTACAGACACTACTCCCCTCTAGGAGAGCTATTAACACTGCGCCCCCTCTAGGAGAGGCACAGGAACTACACACGCTCTAGGAGGGGTATGGACACTGCTGTGCTTCCTTTAGAAGTAGGGACAGGGCGCCCTCTACTGGAGGTACGGGCACTGCGCCCCCCTCTAAGAGGGTTATGGACAATGTGCCCTCTCTAGGAGGAGTAGGGACACTGCGCCCCCTTTAGAAGGCGTGTGGACGCTGTGCTCCCTCTATGAGGGGCACAGACACTGAGCCCCCTCTAGGGGAAGTAGGAACAGGGCACCCCCTCTAAGAGAAGTAGGGACACTGGACTCCCATTTGAAAGGTTATGGACACTGTGCTTCCTCTAAGAGAAGTAGGGACAGGGCACCCCCTCTAAGAGAAGTAGGGACAGGGCACCCCCTCTAAGAGAAGTAGGGACACTGCACCCCCTTTTGAAAGGTTATGGACACTGTGCTTCCTCTGAGAAGTAGGGACAGGGTACCCCCTCTAAGAGAAGTAGGGACAGGGTACCCCCTCTAGAAGGAGTATGGATGCTGTGCTCCCTTTAAGAGGGATACGGGCATCATGCTCCTGCTAATGGAGGTACAGGCACTGCGCCCACTCTAAGAGGGGTATGGACACTGTGCCCCTTAAGAAGGTGTGTGGACGCTGTGCTCCCTCTAGGAGTAGGGATCACCGTGCCCCCCCCTAGGGGGGAGTACTGACTATTCTTTGTATGTGCGGATGTGTATCAGCCTCACTGATCTCCAATCACACGGCTTCTATAATGCGGTTCAGGTCATGTGATCACCAACATTCACCAGCTGAAGATGTCACTAAAATCTACACATAGCAGGAAGGTGGAATGGTCTGCGTTCTCCGACACCCCCAACCCCCCGCCGCAGACTATTCCTCCGATTCAGACTTCAGCCGAGCCTTCCTCTCCAGGTTCATCTTGGTGACGCTTTCATTGCGCCGGGCGGCCTGAGAGAGAGACAACAGACAGGGAATGGGTCAGCGGAGTCAGGAAACACTTAGGTCAAAGGTCAGAAATAATGTAGATCTGACATCGGATACATTTTTACATGTCAAGTGCAGCGTGCGGAGTAACGTGTCCGTGTAACACATCCATGTATCTATTCCCCTCACAGAGATCACACGGCACCCCCTGACAATGCCTTCACCTGCTTTCCTCTCTAGGACGACACCATCTTTGTTCAGGCATCATCCGGGGTCACCATCTACTTCCTGGACTGAGATGCCGGCTCAGAGATGACACAAGCATGTAAATTCTGCTGCCTGTGAAATTATTGGCTGTGTTCACAAATGCCTGACACGGATCAGCTCCTGCTTCAGCCTCTCACCTTGTGACTGGATACAAAGTTACAATGTACGATCTGAAAACTGGGGGGAGGGGAGACTGAGGGAATGCTTCCTCCTGCCTGCAGCAGAGTGATCACTGGGGGAGGGGGGACTGAGGGAATGCTTTCCCCTGCCTGCAGCAGACTGAGGATATCAAGATAGATCAAAGGACTTATCCGCATGGCCACTTTGTGCTGTGCACCAGCCAGCTCCTGGAAGCGATCAGGCGGCAGCTCAGCCACCAGATCGCTTCCACTGTAATGTAATCTGAGTCAGTCCGATTAACCACCTCCCGTCCCGACGAACGTTCAGAAACGGCTGGACGGACGTCTTTGGTATGCAGGGGAGGTCTTTAGACGTCCTTCGCCACCTGGTGCGCACGAGCGGGAAACCGCCAGAACTTTAAACAGCCAGCGATGACGGTTTACATTCAAGCGATCCGGCGTAGTGCTTTATCAGCTTCTCTGGGGGTCTCTAGGTGACATTGGGGGTCTTAGAAACCTCTGATCACTCCATGAAGAGGACCTTTGACTGTAATGTGATATCACATAGGGGACTTCTTATCCTCCTATGTGATAATAAAGTTTTTTGTTTTTTTTACAGTTCAATGTAAACAACAACAAAAAAATGGTCACAAAATAAAATTTACACAACACAACCCCCCCCAAATGTTTTTTAAAGTCCCCCACCCCCACATAGATGCGCAAAAAACGACAATTGCGCCGCACATGTTACATATCGCCGCGAACGTCACAGTGAGAGC
>NW_017309507.1:15385-22032 GCF_000935625.1 Nanorana parkeri
CCCCCCCAGTGGTGATTAAATACCCCCAAAAGAAAGCTCTGTGTGTCCCCAAAAAAATGGTATAAAATTAATTTCAGTACAGCGTTGTATGACGGAATAAATGTCAGTCAAAGTACCGCAGCGCTGAACACTGAAAAATGGGCGGGACAGGAAGGGGGTGTAACACGCGGTCATGAAGGGGTTAAAGGAGCCCGCTGCCAGTGACGTATGAGATACGTCTGTGGCAGTGAAAGGGTTAAAGCGCGTCTCCCGGATCCTTCCTTTATCACGTCCCCTCTGTGATATCGTTCTAAACTCTCATTAGGACTCCAGGAGCGGCAGATGGAGGTGACAGAGACACGGAGAAGACTCGGGGTGACGCGAGGACAGCAGCTGAGAGCGAGCGACTCTTTACAATCAGCGTCAGAGAGGAACAGACGGCCGGCACAGCGCACAAGTCACATCCATCCCCCTCCGAGCTGCGACACCGCCGAGTCACATGATCAAGATGACCTTCCCAGAAAATGGAACAAGAACTCCCAATATGCACACACTGAGATACTTCTGCTTGTGGAGAGCGACGCCACCCCTCCGGCCGGCATCCCGCCCAGCGCCTGGCAACCAGTGACGTCACGTCGGGGCGCCGGCCAGGGTCTCTGGGTTGCTATGAGCCGGGCGGGGAGTTGTGCGTGGCCCTTACACATCCCTCCATCCGTGAACCAATCAAAAAGCAAATGTGAATCAATGTATCACAAGTGATTATAACAAAAGTACATTCATATAAACAGCAATGATTGTAAAATCAAATAAAGATCAAATAAAAATATATATATTGGGTTTTGTTCTTTTTTCTTAAAAAAACACAGTTGCCCTGGACATATACTCCCACAGGGTCTCTGAAGTAGTTAATGTTGGTGAAAAACCACTGTGAATGATAATAAAGTGTTCCTTGTGAAATGGTATCAAAAAAGTTCCGTGAAATTTTGTTGGGGATATAGGCAAATGCCGTACGTATCCCCTCAGGGGGTGCACTCACTGTGATGTAGTGGCTGTGGTAAGCAGCCAGAAGCGCTTAAATGAAAGCTCTTAGAGCCGCAGCATCCTCCCCACGTCTCTCAAAGATATGTAGTCAGGGAGTGATGTGTCTCCACGGCCATAAAAAGAAAGAGCCTTTCATTGCATAGTAATTTCCAAAAAGGGGCTTTATTTAGAATCGAGTAAAGACAAGATAACGAACATCCAAATTGTTCGGCCGGTAAAAGCAAATCAAAAACGAAATCCTATGTTTGGTATGACGTATAGTCAGGCCCGCCCCTACGTGTTTCGTCGTCTTGACGTCCTCAGGGGGTTGTGCACCCCCTGAGGGGATACGTACGGCATTTGCCTATATCCCCAACAAAATTTCACGGAACTTTTTTGATACCATTTCACAAGGAACACTTTATTATCATTCACAGTGGTTTTTCACCAACATTAACTACTTCAGAGACCCTGTGGGAGTATATGTCCAGGGCAACTGTGTTTTTTAAGAAAAAAGAACAAAAACACAATATATATTTTTATTTGATCTTTATTTGATTTTACAATCATTGCTGTTTATATGAATGTACTTTTGTTATAATCACTTGTGATACATTGATTCACATTTGCTTTTTGATTGGTTCACGAATTGATCACAGTTCATTGTTTAATTGACACATTTATTGATGTTGGCGCTGCATAATTCGAAACCCATATGATTTGACCGTAGTGTCTTTTTTTGCTGCAGCCTTCAAATTATTCAATTTAGCACTTGTAATTTAGAACACTTTTGTTTCACATATCCAGCGTAGAATCATCAAACATTTACATCCCTCCATCCGCTTCTTACCAGCCTGGGGCACTCTGGACAGAAAGGGGGCGGCAGGCACAGCGCAAACACCGCGCGGCTGAGCAGCCATGCCACTCTGCCTGCCGCCCCCCCAATGTGACCAGCTGAGGCAACATGCTCAGGCTGTCTCATTATAGGGCCGGCCCTGGTAGCAGCAGATCGATATGAGCAGACATTGGATAGAACGGACGTTTTATAGGACAGGACTCATATCTGGCAGTACTCTGCAGTGACGGTGTCTGCACTGGGACTATTATATTAGAACAGGGATGGCCAAACTGCAGCCCTCCAGCTGGGGGGAAACAACAAATCCCATGATGCATCTCTTCAGGAGTCATGTCTGTGGCTGTGAGAATCTTGCAAAGCCACATGGGATTTGTAGTTCCACCACAGCTGGAGGGCCGCAGTTTGGCCATCCCTGTATGTGGGAATGAGCTGTGAGCGGAGGGTAACGGGTCTCTCGATGAGCGGAGGTCACTTCCTGGAGGTGTAGCCAAGAATTCGGCTAATTATACACAACACGCGTGACCTTCACAGAGATCTGGAGCCGAGCCCAGAGTACAGGGAGCTGCCGGAGCGTCAGTCCAGCTCATGGCTGAGAGAGAGAGAGTGGAAAAGCTGAACTGACCCCGAGAAACACAATGTGCAAAGTCTAGCTGATTGTTTCCTTTAGAAAGCAGCCACAGCCCGAGAAGAAAAGTCCGTCCCCTGCCAGCGTGCTGCACAGAGGGACCCTTGCTCTCTGTGTGGAAGCAGTGGTCTCTCTGCAAAGGTCTGATATGCTTCCTGCTAAGTCATACCTATAGCTCTGCAATACACCTAGCTGGTAAATCCCACCCCCTCTCCTGCACTGGACCCCCCTGTATTGGGCACATATACAACTTTTGGAAAATACGTTGTCACCAGTTGGGGCCTTTTCCTACAGACACATCACCATGTCCGGGAAGAACTTCCCCCGACCTTCATAATCCAACCCCGATGTGTCCCAAGAGGTGCAGGAAGTGTACCCACCAATGACAGCTGCCTATGGTCGGAGGACCGCCCCAACCCGAGGACACCGAGATACTCACGAGACGAATTCCGGAATATCCGACTGCTTCTTGAACCGTCCGGCCCACACCAAAATCTTCTTCTCAAAGTCGCTGGGCTTGTGCGGCGGAACCTTGAATGACGAATCTGGAGGAAGAGGAAGGGGGAGGGGTGACTGCCTGGTAGGGGAGGTCTAGGTCCCCCATACAAATATCATATATAACCGTTTATTAAACATTGTCTCCATTGTTGGTGAAGAGAAGCAATGATCCCGATAGCTCCGCCTACTACAGCAACTTATATTCCGGAGCTAGATTTGCTCAGGGGACACTGATCTGTACAATGGCAGATGAGTGACACAATGACCAGCTAATAGGGAGGGGAATGCTGGGATTACAGGTTACATTGTAGCAATGATCTGACGTAACACAGCGGCGCCACAATGTGTCGTCTGGAGATCTTCTTATCAAATGACGACTTCAATGAGATCCACCGACAAAAATACATCTTTATATACAAAGCAAGCACATCGAAATCATTACTGGGACCACCGCCTCTCTCTCCCCCCTCTCTCTCCTCCCTGCCCCCGCCGTCTCTCCTCCCTGCCCCCGCCCTCTCCCCTCCCTCCCCCAGTCCTTGTGTGGCCGATGCTGCAGACTGGGAGAGGTGCCCCGCCCCTTCCCGCCTGCGGCGTCTGACACATTCAGCCGCACGAGCACCGCTGGAGGGAGCTCAGTCCAGTGAGCCGATCGCGATCGACCTAATGGG
Organism: Nanorana parkeri; assembly: GCF_000935625.1. NCBI lineage: Eukaryota > Metazoa > Chordata > Amphibia > Anura > Dicroglossidae > Nanorana > Nanorana parkeri. Next base: position 19,032 of record NW_017309507.1, read on the forward strand.
CACCCCGGATGTAGCGCAAGCACAGGGATAGAAGGGGGCGGGGACACTGATCTGTAGACAGGCCGATGAGTGACACGATGACGAGCCAATAGGGAGTGATTACAGGTTACATTGTAGCAATATGAAGTAACAGAAATACAGGGACAGAAGTGGGCGGGGACTCTGATCTGTACACAGGTTGATGATTGACACATAGATCAGCCAATAGCGAGTTAGGAGGAAAAGAATGGCGGATGGTCAGGTGACACCCCCTCTGCCACTTTTAGAATCCTCCGCAGATGGTAAATAACTGAAATCACATTTATGACACAATATCGGCCGGCTCATATTCCACAGCCAGTCATCGGTTGCTTGGTGTGGAGCACGTGGTTACATTCTGGATACACCGCACCTCATTCACACAGACGGGACTCACCTCTATTCTCCGGTTTGCTGCACAGCCGCCTGGCGGCCATGACACCCCCGGCCTCTCCTCGCCCCATCGCCGCCCTCTCTGCAAAGAAACGAGGAGTGATTGAGAGCAGACACTGTCAGAACATTTAGAGCAATTATAATTTTGTTACCCTGAAGATACAAATGTCAACTTTCTTGCTGTTCCATATTCCCCACCAGGGCATGATCTGCCTGCATTGCATAGAGGAGCACAGAAACCCAGTGATGACATCACTGACTCTATAATAACATATGTAATGATAACATTAGCACGTTGATCAGAGGGGGGAGGGGAGGAACCAGAGATAGGAAAATATGTGGGTGTCACCAAGACAGGAAGTGGAAAATCTCCCCAATGGGGGTCACAGGACCTTGAAATAAAGAATGTGAATTCCCTTTTTTTAAATTAGAAAATGTGGAAAGTGCAGCAAAATAGCAAATGTGGTATAATTGGAGGACAGACCGCACACTGCATCCTAACAATCAACAGTGCAGAGGTGACCTCCATACTGGCGGTGTCCCCAGGTGACCCCCGTACAAGGCACTCATTATACACAGGTAGCGATGTGTCACAGCGCCCCCAGTGGTGACAGGTCGTCATTGCACCGTGTGGCCCTTTAGCTTGGCACGGCTCATCTGCTCACATAACCCCCTTACCAGCCAATAAGCGCAGGCCGCTCCTCCCCAGCGCCGCTCGCAGCATCTTCGCAGACTGTTAAAAGCTCAATGTCAGCCCGGAGCCTGAAGAGAGCTCACCGTTCCTCCAGTAGCCAATGAGGAATGCCCTCAGCGCTGGCCCCGCCTCGAAACGTCAGCCAATGAGCAGGAGAAGCCCCTTCCTCTGTCAACATGTAGAGCGGGAGCACGAGGTCTGACTCTACCAATCAGCGAACAGGCTGATTTAAAGGTCCCCCAATAAAAAAGCGGTTTTGGAACGGTTTGACCAATAGGAAGTCGCAGCTACCGGCGTGATAATTGTCTCCACTTACTCCTCCATGTTGTTGTAGATAGCTCTTACTACTCATAGAGGGAGGCTCCGAAAAAATGGCCGAATCCACTCACATTTTTGGGGACATTTAATGCTAAAAAATGAGATGGTTTTATAACGAATTTTAGGTAGTGACACCAGCTACGTATTATCTAAATTCCTGTGTCAGGATGTTATGATGTGAGGTGTAACGGCAGTGGAGCCCCCTGTGCCTGGCTATGCGGCGATAACCAGGATCAGGCATTACCGCGGATACCTCAGGTGGAGGTCAGAGGTCGGGGACGGCGAGGCCCCCTCCTGGCTTTTCCAATATGGCGGCGCCCAGTGAGGAGGTGAGCTGCGAGGATTTCGCGGAGTTCCAGGTGAGTTGGGGGGTGACGGTGGGTGTGTGGTGTTGGGGGAAGGTGGGAGGATGTGAGGGGACCTCCCATGTACACACTGGGCCTGGCTGATGTCTGAGCTCCTCCATGTTGTGACCTCCATCCTGCTGCCCTCTGCTCTGACCACCTTCATGGTCTGACATCAACAGCTGGGGGGCCCTTTGCTTTATACAGGGGCTACAAATGTCCTCATTCATGTGTACAGTGCAGGAGCCAGTCTGAGGTGTGGGCACTACAACTCCCAGCATGCCTTGCCTGACATTGTTGTATATTAAATTCCAGGGGGGCACCGGTGTCTATGGGGGTGATGTGACCCTATGGTGACCATACTGCTTGTGGGTGCCACATATGGATGACCCCATTGCACCATCCATACAAAGGTGACATATTGCATGTTAATGGCTCCTAATAATTATATTATCTCATAGAAAGCCAAATATCATTGAAGGGGACCTGTCACCGACCTAAACAACTGCATGAAAACTCAAGTCTATTGTTTGCTTGCTATGTTTTTACTTTAAATGATTTTATATTCACTTGCGATGTTCTTTCGAACTGGCTGGATAATTTGACTTCTTCAGGAAGAGTCAATTCCTTAGCCCCTCCCTCTCCTTGCATGTCATTGCCAAGCTCCTCTTCTTTTAGGGCTTTCTGTGCTGGCCCATAAACACTCAACACAGCTGTTGCGGAACTACAAGTCCCAGGAGACATTGCAAGACTCTGAAAGCCACAAGCATGGCTCCCAGGGGCAGAGGCATGATGGGGTTTGTTGTTTCACCACAGCCAGAGTGCCGAGGTTGCCTTCCCCTGCACTTGAGTGACAGGTTGGAATCTGCTGGGAAGGCTGACATCACATCCAAGATGGCGGCACCCATCTCTGGTCTTTTGGATGTCTACACAAGGGAGGCTTCTACAGGGAAGTCACATGCATACAATACCAGGGCTGCAACCAATTAATCGATCGATAATTGATGATGAGAATCGTTGTCAACTATTCTCATTATCGATTAGTTGGTTGAGGGGAGAGATATTTTTTGACATGACGTCACCGGATCGCCGACTGGACTCCCTGAAGAATTTTAATCAATCAAAATCGAGAAATTAATCGCTAATTTCCGCGGCCCTAATAATGAGGAAACATGGCTGTCCACATGTACATATATATATATATTTGGAAATATAAAGCGGGTTGCTGCTGTGT
>NW_017309507.1:22049-29167 GCF_000935625.1 Nanorana parkeri
TACAGTTATGTGCCAGTTCCTCAGTTGTGGCGTCACCCGGCGTGCGAGTTTATGACCGGGACGTTCTTATTGGTAAAAATATCAATCACATTAGGATTTACCATGGGCCGGTCACATGGGAGGGCAATCTCCTTCTAGGGCGGAGCACGGCCTCTGTTGTATCTAAACTTCACTCCCATGAGAAGACCCGAGACCGCCAGAACCTCTGAAGGGAGTCGCCGCACTGGCCGGACTGGTTTCCTTCTGCACGTCGGGTCTCTGGTTACAAAGTTTTCCTGGAATCGGAGGAATGACATTACTCCTTTGCAGTCCGACCAATGAGCACCCAGAAGGCGGTGTTGCTGAGACTTCAAACTCCGCCCCCATTTGGGTAGTTGTTATTCAACTACCCAAATGGGGGCATTACAGTGTACAGTGTCAGTTCACTGTACAGCACTGCGGTATATGTCAGAGCTATATGAATGTATAATAATAATGTGACTGTGGGGGAGGGGACATTAGAGTGTAAGCTCCTCTGTACAGAGACTGATGTGACTGTGGGGGAGGGGACATTAGAGTGTAAGCTCCTCTGTACAGAATGGGATTGACCAGCTCCAAGGTCTACCAGTGGCCATACACTTTCCTATGTCATGTGACCCTCCCTCCCGGATTTGTCCTCCGTACAGGAAATGCTCCGGGTGATGAGGATGATCGATGATCGCATCGTTTATGAACTGAACACGTCCGTCCCCACCGTCTCCTTCGCTGGGAAGATCGATGCCGGCCAGACCTGCAAACAGCTGTACGAATCTGTAAGTGAGACCTGACGCTGGGATTAGGGGGCGATAGTCACCTGGTCATTCCTGAGGGTCATGTCCAGCGTCCCCTGAACAGGTTTCCTGTGTCTTTGGGGGACTCTGGGCGGTGAGGTTTCTGCATGTGTGTTTTCAGGTCAGCCTGCCGCATCCATTATGAGAAGGTCGCTGTCGCCATGTTGTAGGATAGTCTGGGATGTGACGGCGAGGTCTAAGTGTCTGGAGGCAGCCGGTGACTCCGCCCATCAGATTCCACATAGAATTCAGGCCAGGGCCAGGCCAATGCAGAGACACGAGGTGCCAGCCATGCACACAGGGGAGGGGCCACAGTCTGGTCCCGCCTTGCCGCCTCCTCTAGTATAATATTCAGCACCCCGTCCTGTGTATAAGTAATATGTTTCCACTCAATGAGACTCGGCTCTGGAGGAAGGGAAGGACGCTTTGGCATGGTCCCATTGGATGCGAGAGGATCCTCTCTGGGTTCTGAATGAGAGAGAACATCTCGGTGGACGGACCCTGAAGGGGAACATTCCATTGCCGACCTCTCCTCCTGAAAATACACTTTGGGTGTCCTGTTAATCTTCAGGCTTCAGTGCAATGTGGCTCCATGCTTATTCCAGGATAGTGAGGAGGTGAAGCCAGACACAGGATGGCACCCAGTTTTATAATAAGGGGGGTCAGCCGTGCCAGCCTCTGTAATTACCCCAAAAATGTTTAGCAATTCATCTCATCGTACGGCATTGACTAGGGATGTACAGATACTTTTCGAGTACCAGTGCCGATACCTGGCATTTTCATGAGAACTACCAGGGTGGCAGCGGTTGCAGCTGGGACCTGGTTCTGGCGCTCCACCGCTGTCCTGAAATCATTAGTCTGTATTGTTTTAGAAAAACTGTCACATGACCAATAAACAAAAATGTATCAGTACTCGTATCTGTGAGTACCCGGGCAAGAGTCAGTACTCGTACTCGCAAAACTGGTATTGGTGCATCCCTAATATATATTTATAAAAACAAAATCGTACAATAAAACAGAGATGTACAAATCCCGGGAGCTCCGCGTGCTCCTTACACATGACAGCCGCCTCCTAACTTTTGAATTTTTCTCTAGTCTAGTCTTGGAGCTCAAAAGTATCGGCACATGTACTCATACCGAGTACTGTACTTGGTATCTGTGCAACCCTAGAATGGACCTCAGTGACTGTACATGTGGAAGTACCCAATGGACATACTGACCCTCCCTGGGGAACACGGATGTCACTTTGATTGACCCTTCACTCTGAAATTGGGGGGGCTCTCCTACAGCAACACATACAGAAATAAACATTTGTTGTTTTTGTTGTCACCAGGATAAAAATCTCTACAGAGTTGGGGGCTAATCCTTCCCCGCTCTGTAGAAGTTTTTGACTTGATATTCACGTGACATTAAAGCCAAAACCCCCCCCCCCCCCCCCCCCCTTCCCGGTCCAGACTTACCTGACCTGACTCAGTAGTCACCAGTCTGTATTCTGCTGCAGTGGAAAAATGTCAAGAGAACCTGTCGCTTTGCCCGCTCCGGTATGATATGGATCACATCTGTTCTGTTGGCCGATAGGAGCTGTCCAGCGCCGATCCTGTAAGCTAATCACAGAACCAGATTGTCACATGTACTCGGCAGTAACATGCATTGCGATGCTGTAACATATTTGTTTCCTGTAAAAAATGTTTCTGGCGGTGTATCGGCTTTATCTGCTGATTTTGGGGTACGTATAAGGGAGACGTTCTTCAGGTGTTAATAATCCTCTCCATTCTCTCTTCGTCTCCTTTTTATACGTGTGCACAGTTACGGGACGCTCACATCTCCCGGGAGAAAGCCATAAAGAACTGTATAACTCAAGCATCCAGCACTGTGAACCGAATGCAGGAGGAGCGGAGGAGGGACGGGCACAATATACCGCTAACCAAACAGCTCAGGAAAGAGCAGACTAAGGTGAGATCAGAGGGAGGGGCTCTGCAATCCATCACCTGGTATACCACCAGCCTTGATTTCTGTACATTATACTCGGCACAGCTGGGCCATTCAGAGGCCTGTATTTGGCGTCCTCTCCTCTTGGTGTCCTGTCACTCATTTGTCCTCCAGCAGGGGGCGCCCTCTTCTCACTCTCTCCCCTATTAGTGTCCTGTAACTCTCATTGTCCTCCATCAGGGAGCGCCCTCTCCTCACACTCTCCTCTGTTAGGGTCCTGTAATTCTCATTGTCCTCCCAGCAGAAGGCGCCCTCTCCTCACACTTCTCTATAGTGTCCTGTAATTGTCATTGTCCTCCAGCAGGGGGCACCCTCTCCCCTGTTAGTGTCCTGTAATTGTCATTGTCCTCCAGCATGGGGCGCCCTCTCCTCACTCTCCCCTGTTAGTGTCCTGTAATTCTCATTGTCCTCCAGCGGGGGGCGCCCTCTCCTCACAAGTCTCTATTAGTGTCCTGTAATACTCATTGTCCTCCAGCAGGGGGCGTCATCTCCTCAATAGTGTCCTTTAATTCTCATTGTCCACCAGCAGGGGACGCCCCCTTCTCACACTCTCCTCTATAGTGTCCTGTAATTCTCATTGTCCTCCAGCAGGGGGCGCCCTCTCCTCACACTCTCCTCTATAGTGTCCTGTAATTCTCATTGTCCACCAGCAGGGGACGCCCCCTTCTCACACTCTCCTCTATAGTGACCTGTAATTCTCATTGTCCTCCAGCAGGGGGCGCTCTCTCCTCACACTTTCTCTCCTCTGTTATCTAGTTGAAGCTGCTGCAGTCTGAGCTGAACGTGGAGGAAGTTGTGAATGATAGAAGCTGGAAGGTAAGCTGACCTGTCTCTGATAGTACCAGTGGTAAAATGCTAGCTGCCTGCCTGTCATGTTGATCCGGTGTTCTCAGTACTCTGAGATCCTGACCCATACCGAGTCTGCAGATTAGGAATCTTGACATTTGCTGGCAGAGTAAGAGAGAGGGGGCCAGGCAAGCAGCATGTCGTCCAGCAGGGGGCGCCCTCTCCTCTGTAGTGTCCTGTAATTTCTGCTGTGATATGATTGGTGGGAATCTCCCTTCACGCTTCTTCTATCTCATAGATATTCAATGAGCGTTGCCGGATACACTACAAACCTCCCAAGGAGCAGTAACTCGGGGACACTACACTCTCCTGGCAGCGCTGCGCTCCCCCCCGGACAATGGAGGATTCCGGGACTCACATGAAATCTTCTGTCTGTGAAGGGACAAAGCTGACAGACTGGGATCAGGATCTCCGGACGGATCGGCGCCGACATTTTGTATTCAATTCTTTGTGACGATGTTTTATAGGCAATAAATCTCATTTTCAGAGGAAGTTCGTCTGATGTGTTCTGACCAATCGTGTTCTGTGTTCAATTATTTGTAGAAGACATTGCCAGATAATGTTCTCTTCCTGGGTCTGTACACCCGCTGTGCCCATTATGAGGAGCTCCCACCATCCCTGTGCTGAGTTCCCGAATTCTGGTGAGTGAGGAGCGTCACACGGGTCACACATGACGGGATATTGTACGTGGGAGGAGCAAGTGAACAGAATTTGGTGTTTTTCACCATCTGGGCTCCACCAGACACTTTCTATTTGAATGGACGATTAGTTTACAGACAATCGTTTTGCGGACGGCTGTATGATCACTCAGTCCATGTTGTATGTGAATTGCTGGTACGGGTGATTGATGCGCAGTCTATACACGGGATACATTGAGCGTAATGCTGGGCACACACCTTACAACCATCGCAAGGCTTGTCTTGCGATGGTTGTAAGGTACTTTAAAAAAAAAAAAAAAAACATACGATCTGCCTCTCTTGCATAGGCAGATCGTACTTCCGATGATCCCAAGCCACGCCCCTGAGGGGCGGGCTTCCAATGACCGCAATGCAGAACGGGCAGTCACCGGCCCGTCCGGCTTTTATCATACGAACATGCTACACACCCGCCGAGCATCGTACGATTTTTGAACATGTTCGCAAGTTAAAAGTCGTGCGACCTTACATTAGCAGAGGTCGCACGGCTTCCACACACCTTACGATAATTGTACGATTGCGGGATTTCCCCCGATTATCGCAAGGTGTGTGGGGACCTTTAGCACAGCGGCACAATCTACACGGAGAGTTTCTCTATTATAAAGTAGATTATTGGAATCATTCAGGTCAGTAACCCAGAAAGAAAAAAAAACACAGACGCAAGGGTCGGCCTCAGCGCTGAAGGCCCCTCCCCACCATGGCGCACATTGCTGCGCGTTCTACAATGCTTTGCACTTGTTATTTTTATGCACGGCCGCACGTCGCGATGCCTTTTACCTTTTGTTCAGCACCTCGATGTGTAAGCGGAAGCCATACACCAAACATGAGACAAACTGCCTTGTTCTTGTGTTTGGCAACAGTCCAATGCTGCTGGTGTTAATGGGCCCTCACAGTTACATGTTTCAGGCCCAGGGAGATCTAGAGAACCAGGCCACTCTTAAAGGAGAACTATGAGGGGGGGGGGGGGGGGGGTTTTAAATGAGACTGTCACAGGTCAGCTCAGTAGATCGGGAGGTGAGCGAACACATACCAGCGTTCGCTCACCTCTCAATCCTGTCACAGCTCTGCCGTGACAGGGGGAGGGGCTGGATTCCCTCCTCCCCGCTCCGATAGCGCTGACTGGCGGAACGGACGGGGCAGGTACAGCTGGCTCTGCCGCTGTCACTTACGCAGCTCGGCGGATCTCGACATCAGGATCCGCTCCGGCCTCTCAGTATATGGAGAGCTGTAACTTGCGGTATACAGAGCTTTGGGTGACGGGAGGACGCTAGTTTGTGTCCTCCCGTTACCCTGAGAACTATGGGGAAAAGCCCTAACCCCATAGTTCTCCTTTAAGGTGCGGTGTTGTGACATTCTTTAAAGGTGAGGTAGTAGAGTCGGCCGGTAGCCATAGAACAAGGCAATCTATTGATCACACAGCCACCGGGCTCACACACTGATCTCTCCCGCTGCCCATAGTAGGCAGATTCCTGGTGACACCCTACCCAGGCCCAGATTCCCCCCACAAGGCCACCGAGGGCCAGCAGGGCGGCAGCGGTGTCCTTGTGGGGAGGTTTCCCTCTCTACATTCAGTCCTGCTTTGTACAAGCCGAGCTAAATGTAGAGTGAGGCAGAAGATTGTTTGTTTACAAGTGAACTCGGCGATGTCCCCAAGATCACATGTAAACAGTGTGCAGCCGGTCCGTCCGTCCGTCCGTCCGTCCTCCCCTCCCCCATTGTAATTACCTATTCGCTGAGGGGCGCATCAGGACCTGGCCTTGGGGCGGCAGGGAGAGTAAATCCAGCCCTGACCCTACCACCAACATACCAGCAGAAGTCATCCAGAGGTGGAGCGGCCTCTGCAGGAACATTGCTCATCACTATATTAGGATTGATCCCCCTCTGCAGGTCATCAGACATGAGAACGTATTGAAGACACATTAAAGGGAAGCACAAAAGTTTAATAACTGTATACAAAAAGTTTAGTACAAAATCTGTATATAGATGTTAGCGGAGCGCAGTGACATCACACGTTAGAGGAGCGCTGTGACATAACATGTGACGTCACAGCAATGTAACGTGTGATAAGAGAGCCGTGACATCACACGTCATGACATTTTTGTTTCAAAGAGAAAAGTCTATTAGATGAGAGCGGTGGTAAGCAGAGCAGCATGGAGGAGGCACTGCAGACAGACTCCAATCAGTTTATATATAAGAGATCTCCTCTTCCTTGGTCTTCCCAGTCTGGGAGGTGGACAGAGTGACCTTCCCCTGCTCGTGTGGGAGAGCTTTGTGGATGCGCACGTGATAGTACTCCTCATCACCGACCTGGACCTGAGGAGAGAAGAGAGACGGCGTTACAACACAGAAACCATCGCTGGACACAGATCAGAGAAGACACGGGGGAGGGGGGATGTACAGAGACCGGCACTGCGGACGTAGATGGACCAACAGCTCGCAACCTTTTGTAGAGTCCAAAGAAGCCGGCAGCAGGTCAAAGTAAAAGGGACAACCCCTCTAATTTATAACCAGCAATAGAGTTGGGGAGGCAGCACACAGCTTGTAGGGCTCGTACCATTGGACCCCCAAATGTCACCCTGCCCAATTCATGGATTTTTACTTTTAATACAAACCTTTCAGATGGTCACTGGCCCTGGGCGGTCCTCCATGGTGCACAGGTAAGGTCCCAGAGTCACTGGCCCTGGGCGGTCCTCCATGGTGCACGGGTAAGGTCCCAGAGTCACTGGCCCTGGGCGGTCCTCCATGGTGCACAGGTAAGGTCCCAGAGTCACTGGCCCTG
>NW_017309507.1:29283-30946 GCF_000935625.1 Nanorana parkeri
GTGCACAGGTAAGGTCCGAGGTAAGGTCCCAGAGTCACTGGCCCTGGGCGGTCCTCCATGGTGCACGGGTAAGGTCCCAGAGTCACTGGCCCTGGGCGGTCCTCCATGGTGCACGGGTAAGGTCCCAGAGTCACTGGCCCTGGGCGGTCCTCCATGGTGCACGGGTAAGGTCCCAGAGTCACTGGCCCTGGGCGGTCCTCCATGGTGCACAGGTAAGGTCCCAGAGTCACTGGCCCTGGGCGGTCCTCCATGGTGCACAGGTAAGGTCCAACTCCCAGTGTATGAGCGCAGGACACCTTGGTGATACCCAGAAGGAGCAATACCATGACACCCCGATCTTACAGAACGATTACAACTGCGTAGATAATCCAGTTTGGCTTTTTTGATCTTAACATAAGTCTAGAGAAAAGCCGCCACGTTACAGAGGCTCCCAATTCCCCCTTCATCAGGGCTGACAGACAAAACCATGCAAAAGGCAAATGTGAAAAAACAAACATTTAAAAGTTTGATCATAATTGTTTTCTACGTCGCCTTTCCATGGTTTCGTTAGTCAGCCCTGAGGAAGGGGGAATTGTGAGCCCCCTACATGCATTGGCTTCTCTCTACAGAGTACAGACTTTTACATTACAATCAGTCAAGTTCTAGGTTTGTGGTGCTCTCCTTTTTTTGACTTCCACCGGGGCCTGGTGGATACCCGTGAGGACAGAAATCAGCCCCCTAGGACCAAGACTATATTAGGTCACACACTTGTGGTCCAGCACTCCAATACCTACACTCTGCGCCCCGATCTCACAGGGGTGGCATGATTATGGCATCCTATCATAACTCACCACTCAGCAATGCAATATGTATGTGCCAATATAAACAAAACTCCGGGATTGGAGTATCCAGCTCTGCCGCGAGGCAGCCATAGACCAGGCCGCTCAGCCGCAGTGCGGAGGCGACTCACCTTCACAAAATAGTTTGTTCCGTTGACCAATTGGGTTTTATACGAGACGGCAACGAAGGTGTCAAACTGTTTGCCATGTTTCTGCTCCAACTCCGCCTTCACCTGAGGGGACAAATGTAAAGGACATTAGACTCTGGTGTATGGACAGGCTTCATGTACTCACCACACCGGTCCTCATCTATACCCCTCCATGCTATAGGCCCATAGTGATGAAGGTTTCCATTCACGTCACAGAACATCAAATGCCCGGCGCGTGTGATGACCCGTCCCCTAGAGGGGCATGCAAGTGCCAGGAAATTACCACATGCCCTCCCCTGAAGAGGAGCGCCCGCATTGGTCCGAGGAAGAAGACGGGGACAGCACGGAGGTGTGGGGACTGGGACAAGTGTTGGGGGAGGGGGAGGTATTCGTTACCTAAAAGTCCACTTTAATGAGGAAAATCAATTGCGGGACCAAAGTTCTAGATAGATGATCGGTCTCTGTGGTGCGGAGTTCCTCCTATAAACCACTTTGTGTTGTAATGAGGATCCCGAGTGTACGAAGGAGGAACTTCCACAACACGTCGCCGGTTACTCATCTCAGACAATGCCGGGTGTGGGTCACATGATCAGGGTGCAACTCCCAACCAAATCACATTCGGATGAGTCACCTGCCAGAGGATTTGGAATTCAGAACTCCCTCTACATACAGCTCTGTGTGCACCCCGGGGGGGGG
>NW_017309507.1:31040-32191 GCF_000935625.1 Nanorana parkeri
ATACAGGGATCACTGGAAGGATTAGGGAAGTTCCCAAACCATCACTTTCACCCCCACAGAGAGCAATATAAAAGTGGTCCTCTGAGGGGGGCAAAATTACAAAGGGCATGGTGGTGTCAGAGGGCCAGGGATATGGTTGGGATTACAGAGGGTGTTGTGGTGGGGCATAGGGACATCAGAGGGCCAGGGGTGGGGCGAAGGGGAGGATATGTATTACAGAGGGTATGGGTGCACGATGGATCACAGCAGGGGGGATGCTGATACAAAATCACTCAACATCCGGGTGCACCAGTCACATGATTACAAGAGATTAGAGGGACCCCGTCACATGCTCCCCAATAAAACTACAGACATGTGAAATAATATTTACCTGTCCTGAAAAAAAGCAGGGTCTAATTACTATAGTACCCATAGTACTGGTTGCCATGGGTAACAACAAACATTTGTTCAGCACGTTCTTTATACATTTGGCTTACAGGTGTGTTGGAGCAGCAGCGTCACGTGACCACCGGCAGCTGTAAACAAACATTCTAGTCACAACGACACGGTCACCTGATCTCATATTGATACAATGTATCAGCACCGTCACGTGACCCACCGCCGCCTGCTCTACAATAGGTCTCTCGCGGAAGCGCACCTGGTCACAGTAATACATTGTATCCGCAGTCACCTGACCTCACATACCGATACAATGTATCACCGCCGACAGGTGACCCGCCTCCTGCCCCCGTATAATAGATCCATCCCGGAAGCTCACCTGGGTCAGTGATACATTGTATCAGCAGTCACCTGACCTCACACCGATAGATACAATGTATCAACGCCGACAGGTGACCCGCCTCCTGCCCCCGTATAATAGATCCATCCCGGAAGCTCACCTGGGTCACAGTGATACATTGTATCCGCAGTCACCTGACCTCACCCAGTGTATTAGCGGCCTCTCATGGCCCCATCTATACGACACCCCCGGGCTGGCGGCTCACCTGATCGCAGAGCTCCTGGACGGTGGAGTCGGCCGCTTTGACCGCTCCGGTTCCTCCGCACATCATCGGCATCTTGCTAAAATCAGACTGACAGACAGACTCAGCAGAATGAAGCTTGCCGCTCCCTATATAACAACAGCGGGATGTACCATCTGTACCGGGTACGGG
>NW_017309507.1:33509-35182 GCF_000935625.1 Nanorana parkeri
ACTCAGCACTCTGCACAGGGAGTGGTCACGTGTCATAGAGCGACATCAGTCTCTGTCCTCCCCCGTCTGCTTGTGGCAGTGTGGTATGCCCGATATGTCAGGGGGAGGATGTAGACAGCAGCATGTGATAGAATGAGGATCAGCATGACACCTCCCTGTCAGTTCATGACATTTTTGCCGCCTCATCATCTCACAGGGTGTCACGGGGTCGGGGATCCTCGTATGATGGCAGTTTAAAGGGGAAACCATCAGATAAGAGGAATGTTCGGAGTGACATGGAATTGGAGGGGTGACACCAAAATGACTGACATATGAACCGAGAGCCCGACAGTGTCAGGAGAGAGGAGGGGACCTGGCGGCATACCTCATCCCGCCGGGTGAACGTCTCCTCCTCTCTCTGCCGGCGTCCATCACCAAGATGGCCACTGGCAGGCGTCAAAAAGACCACAGCGCAGTTGACCTGCGTCATGCTGAGCGTTGCGTCAAGGCCGCCAGTTCAAAATGAAGGGGCTGACAACTCACCAAAACACACCAGGAATGATGCGTGTCCTTGAAGGATGAGAGATGGGAACAAATTTGCTTCTCACTTATAAAAGCCCAATCAGTGGACTCCTTTAAGAATTTCCTATAAACTACTTTTGCGATGGTCTAGAACCCCCAAACCTAAATAAAAGCTGCTGGACTCTTCTGACTGATGCTGGCCCAGCTGTGGAGCTGTTGGCACTGTCCTCGACATTTGGTGGGGTTGCTCCTTTATTCATTCTTATTGGGAGGTCATTCAGAAGACTATAAAATATATTGGGCCATACCCCTCCTCTTCTCTTATCTCCTCCATGACACAGAGGCCCCGATAGGCACTTACACACGATCCTCTACAGTACACCTACTTAATTCTGCCAAGACTCTGACATTGGAGAAGAACTACACCCCCCACCATTGTGGAATGTTGGGTACAGTGCTCCCAGGTGGAGGAGGCTCATCCTATGACACATTAGACAAGTATAGAAACACGAGGATGACTTGGATGCTATAGCTTTCCTGGATCTGGATAAGTAGAAGTCTTCACATGGGTTGTGGTCTGCGTGCCTCTCAGTGGTCCCTCACCCACCCAGTACCTCTGCTGACTAGACATGGGCCATTCCTTTCATTCCAAATTGCAATTTAGATGTATTTTTAGGAATTTGGACATTCAGATGCATCAGATTTTCTGAATGAAAGAAATAACAAATCCGAATATTCCAATAAAATTCAGATGCAGAAAAAACATTTTTTGGGAATGTCATTTGGAATGAATTTATGTTGTTAAACATTAAATTCATAGCAGACCCTTTAGGTCTGGTAGGAATTTTAGGGGGGGACCCCAATGCCAGAGACAAAAAAGTGTGGGATCCCCCCCTAAAATCCCTTACCAGACTTTTTGATCTGAGCAGCAGCCTGGCAGTGCAGGAAAGGGGGGGCAGCGTGCCCTCTCCCCTGCACCACACCAGGCCACATGCCCTCAACAGGGGGGTGGTGCTTTGCCAGGGGAGACCCCATAGAAAAGCACCTTAGGAGAACAAGAGCCTCTCCTCTACAACGCTGGCCTAGTGGTTGTGGGAGTCTGTGGGCAGGGGGGGGCTTATCTGAATCTGGGTACCCACGTTCATAAAGGGGGCACACAGATCCCCCCCCCC
>NW_017309507.1:36684-37537 GCF_000935625.1 Nanorana parkeri
GTTTCAGCTGTTTCATAAGAGCCCATTCACACCAATGCAGTGCGTTGACCTGCGTCATGCTGAGCGTTGCGTCAAGGCCGCCAGTTCAAAATGAAGGGGCTGACAACTCACCAAAACACACCAGGAATGATGCGTGTCCTTGAAGGATGAGAGATGGGAACAAATTTGCTTCTCACTTATAAAAGCCCAATCAGTGGACTCCTTTAAGAATTTCCTATAAACTACTTTTGCGATGGTCTAGAACCCCCAAACCTAAATAAAAGCTGCTGGACTCTTCTGACTGATGCTGGCCCAGCTGTGGAGCTGTTGGCACTGTCCTCGACATTTGGTGGGGTTGCTCCTTTATTCATTCTTATTGGGAGGTCATTCAGAAGACTATAAAATATATTGGGCCATACCCCTCCTCTTCTCTTATCTCCTCCATGACACAGAGGCCCCGATAGGCACTTACACACGATCCTCTACAGTACACCTACTTAATTCTGCCAAGACTCTGACATTGGAGAAGAACTACACCCCCCACCATTGTGGAATGTTGGGTACAGTGCTCCCAGGTGGAGGAGGCTCATCCTATGACACATTAGACAAGTATAGAAACACGAGGATGACTTGGATGCTATAGCTTTCCTGGATCTGGATAAGTAGAAGTCTTCACATGGGTTGTGGTCTGCGTGCCTCTCAGTGGTCCCTCACCCACCCAGTACCTCTGCTGACTAGACATGGGCCATTCCTTTCATTCCAAATTGCAATTTAGATGTATTTTTAGGAATTTGGACATTCAGATGCATCAGATTTTCTGAATGAAAGAAATAGCAAATCCGAATATTCCAATAAAATTCAGATGCAGAAAAAA
>NW_017309507.1:37947-46327 GCF_000935625.1 Nanorana parkeri
CCCAGTAAATAAGTAAGGGGCAGTTGTTACCCGTACTCATACACTCGTACTGATACAGAAAAATTGTAAATAAACCAGAAAAAGAAAATCCTTTATTAAACAAACAAGAATAATTCCTTTATTAGAAATAAAAAAAGCGTCCACACATCAATCACGTCGTCCAGCAATATAGATCCATGTCAATCACGATGGACGACGGCCGCTGACTCGCAGAAAGAAAAAACATCCGATGCCCGAGACATGACCGATCCTGACATACGCCAGCCGCAAAATGACAGCTCTGCTTCCAAATGTCAACAAAGGGGCGGGGTGAGTGATGATGTCACGGGACTTGTTCTGCCCCTTTGTTGACATTCAGGAGCAGAGCTGCCAATGATATTACTTCTTTTCCCGAATGTTATTGGGCTCATTATGACAGCTCTGCTCCCGAATGTCAACAAAGGGGCAGAACAAGTCATGTGACATAACTCACACCGCCCCTTTGCTGACTTTCGGGAGCAGAGCTGTCATAATGACTCACGCAATTTTGCCATCTGTGTCTTATTGGAGTGATCTCACTTCAGTTCCTGTCCTGTAGGCTCCACAGGAAGTGAGAGGATATCTTTCCAATGTGAGTAAAGTCTCCTCTGTCACAGGAGCAAGTGTCCCCATGGAAAGATTCCCCCTCCTCTCCTGTTCTGGTGGCAATTCAACATTTTGGATGTACCCCTCACTTTCATTCCCAGTAACACTGGTGATCAGGACAATTAGAGGGGATGGATCTCCCTGAAGGGAACATAAACAGCAATAAAACCTGACAAAGGTTCTAATCCCCCATTACCTTATCCAAATCTAAACATCTAAATCTAAAAAAAAATGTGCCTTTGGTTGTGCTTCAATTTCCAAAATAAAGCAGTTCAGGCTTTATTATTATTATTATTACATAGTATTTATATAGCGCCAAAAGTTTGTGCAGCGCTTTACAATATAAGGAAGACTTAACAATAAGTCACCCAACAGCTCCATACATTGTACATAATTGGCCTCCTCCTCCAAGATATCCATTTCTATATACAACTGTATCAGATTGTATCCTTATTCCCTTTATTATAATCCCCTAAAGAAGAACACTGAGGCCCTCTAGTGGTGGAAAATAATATTACACAAACTATATTATTATTATTATTAGGGTGATTCATTTCATTGGCCTGTTTCTGGGTTATACATAGTTAATGTCTGAGCAAGCCAAATTGTGTTTTTCAGTATATTCCACAGAAACCAGTTTGAGATGTTTCTAAAATGTTTGACTTTGCAAATTGTATCTCTTATCTCTGTTTTTGTCTTCTTGTTGTTTACTTTATAAATCCCCCCCAAGGTTGTCTCACGATCCTTACTATCATGAGTAGTCTTGTAGTTGTGTATACGTGCATGGTTTTAATTGGTTTATGATCCGCCGTCATCCCCCTTTGTGTTTCACATAGAACCTTTTATCTTCACAATAAACCTTTGAATAGAGTGAATACACAACTCGGTGCGACTCTTTATTCCCAAGTACTTGTCTGACGCTGACAGCACAATTGAGTCCCAGGAAACCTTAAAGACAAAGTCATACCGGGAGGCTGAGGGTTCAAGTCCGCCCAGTGTAACTTTCCTGAGGAACCCCAACATTGAAAAAGATGGGACAGAGAGGGAAAGGGAAAGAGAGGGAAAGGGAGAGGGAAAGGGAAAGAGAGAGAGAGAAAGGAGAAAGAGAGAGGGAAAGAGAGAGAGAGAGCTATGTAGATAAATATGGGAACTGTTTTTTTTGTCCGGTCCCAAGATTTGCACAGCAATGCCGCACAGTACGGCCCTGTCTGGCAAAACATGAGATTTTTCTTGGCTATAGTTAAGTTACATTTGCAGGTCTTGTGCCTCCCCGGCCCTGTGAATGGACAGTGAAAGGAGAAGCAGCAGATGGATGAGCTCATCTCTCTTTCCCTCTGTTCTCCCATCCTGTCAGCAACCTTGTGACTCTTCACCATCCCCCAGTCTGGGCTCTGCTGTACAGGGACCACAAGGCTGTTGGCAGGTCAAATTCTTGTACTTACTCTGCTTGCATTTAAAAAAAATAATAAAACTTAATGTAATAATGAGTACAGAGCATCAGTGTGTGTCTTGTATATCTGCCCGGAGATCAGCTTTAATGTGCATCTCCTACTTCAATTAGTTTTATATGTTATGTGTAAAGGGATCGGGGTGCAGCTGCTGATTACCTGATTATGTCTCCTTATTGGAGGACTGAAGGTTTAATATGGGGAGTAGGAGCGCTCTCATCGGCCTGGTGAGTCAGCACCGCTTAGCAGAGCCGTAGCTAGCTCCTCTTGCGCCCGAGGCAAGAACAAAAAAAAGTGCCGCCAACAGTCCTGTGACATCACCCAGCGCCGCACACGCGCGATGTCATCGATACTACAAAGTCACCGGCACTCCATACAGCGTACAGAACTTGTTGAAAGGTTGGTACTTGAAGTGACAACACGGATGGCGGCGTGTCAGATACAGTCCATAATAGAAGTCACCAGCACTCGATGATGTGTGCAAGAAGCAAAGCACTTTATATTAAATTGTCACATGCGTCATACAGCCAACGTTTCGGGGCCACGCAGTGTCCCTTCTTCTGGACGACATAGTGTCCAATATTCCTACAGGTGGCAATATAACCTGAAGGTTTCAGATGTCCCTCAATGGATGAGAGAGAAACAGGTTTGGGTTCCATACATTCCCAAATACACGTATAACCGCTTCCACATCCTGACACTGTAAAGTGCGGTCCCAAACTCCAAACTATCTGAGCTCCCAAACTGGGACATATACAGTATACAGCAAAGCTTACATTGAGAACAGGCGTGCCTTGGCGGTAACCCCTTCCTCCTTATAGGTGCAGTAACACATCAGTGCGTGCCGGCACCAAATACAAAACAATATAAATATTCCCCGGCACTCCATCTGCCTAGTCAGCATAAAAACATCTTATTCATGGATTTCAGATTCAGGTTTAAAACATCTATTTGCAGATACAGATAAAGCCGCACTGCCGCGTCAAGGCGCCTCTGTGTGGAACATAATGGAGTTCCAGCCTGAGATATGTCACTCTCCCTACAGTTGTACTGACCACATTTATAGAATAAGCCCCCCACACATGGAACCACGGGTCTCACAGGAGTTCTGTATCCGAGCAAATGTTTTTATCGCTTAAACCAAATTAACAGCGCTAGTAGGTGAATCAAAAAACCATATAATCGTGTTTGTGAACTACAAATCATAAGAAAACCACATCAATGCAAGTGCCGCTAATCAATACAAAACCCGGCACTGTAATAGTTAATAAACCTGTCTGCGATTAGGAGGTGATTTTTAACCAAGTGCTTCTAGATGTCTCAGTGTGTAAAAATAAAGTGGAACAGTCTATACACATTAAACAGTCCTTCACTTTTTTTACACCTTCATGTGTATTAACCAGTTGACATCCGCGGTGTTACACCCCCTTCCTATCCCGGCCATTTTTCAGTGTTCAGCGCTGCGGTACTTTGACTGACATTTATTCCGTCATGCAGCGCTGCACTGAAATTAATTTTATACCCTTTTTTGGGGACACATAGAGCTTTCTTTTGGTGGTATTTAATCATGGTAAACAAAAAATACAAACGAAAATAATTGTGAACGACAAAAAATATATATAAACAGATAAAGTCTCTGTAATACACAGCTCGGCTTCAAAGCCAGATAGCAGAGCCTTCCAGTGTTCGGAAGAGTAGTGCTTTCCTGGGGTTTGTATTAGGATCAATACATCCCCCTAATAGAGTGCGTACTCACCACAAACTTTCGGCTGTAACAGACGGCCCCAAACGCTTTGTCTGATGGGACACCGTTACTGCGGCGTCTTTCGTATCTCGTTCTTTACCATCAGTCCTCAGTGTAAAGTATTCCCACAGTCATGCAAAGAAATAATCTTTCCGAAAACAAACGTGTTTGGTATGGTAGACCCGCCCCTACATGTTTCGTCACCACCGACCAGTGGCGTATCTATGTTTTTGGCTGCCCTAGGCAAGCCAAGCTTTGGCCGCCCCCGGCACCTAACTATCAACCCCCCCGGGGGGACTTGCACCGATAACACCCCACCCCCGCGCGATTACTTGCCGTCACTTCAGGACGGGAGCCGGACAGCGCAGCCGACGGATGGGATTGTGACTCAGAGAACGAAAAGCAGCCGGCGGCCACATAATCGATCTTACTGCTTCCTGGGTCACAGCGGCCACATAATCGATCTTACTGCTTCCTGGGTCACAGCGGCCACATAATCGATCTTACTGCTTCCTGGGTCACAGCGGCCACATAATCGATCTTACTGCTTCCTGGGTCACAGCGGCCACATAATCGATCTTACTGCTTCCTGGGTCACAGCGGCCACATAATCGATCTTACTGCTTCCTGGGTCACAGCGGCCACATAATCGATCTTACTGCTTCCTGGGTCACAGCGGCCACATAATCGATCTTACTGCTTCCTGGGTCACAGCGGCCACATAATCGATCTTACTGCTTCCTGGGTCACAGCGGCCACATAATCGATCTTACTGCTTCCTGGGTCACAGCGGCCACATAATCGATCTTACTGCTTCCTGGGTCACAGCGGCCACATAATCGATCTTACTGCTTCCTGGGTCACAGCGGCCACATAATCGATCTTACTGCTTCCTGGGTCACAGCGGCCACATAATCGATCTTACTGCTTCCTGGGTCACAGCGGCCACATAATCGATCTTACTGCTTCCTGGGTCACAGCGGCCACATAATCGATCTTACTGCTTCCTGGGTCACAGCGGCCACATAATCGATCTTACTGCTTCCTGGGTCACAGCGGCCACATAATCGATCTTACTGCTTCCTGGGTCACAGCGGCCACATAATCGATCTTACTGCTTCCTGGGTCACAGCGGCCACATAATCGATCTTACTGCTTCCTGGGTCACAGCGGCCACATAATCGATCTTACTGCTTCCTGGGTCACAGCGGCCACATAATCGATCTTACTGCTTCCTGGGTCACAGCGGCCACATAATCGATCTTACTGCTTCCTGGGTCACAGCGGCCACATAATCGATCTTACTGCTTCCTGGGTCACAGCGGCCACATAATCGATCTTACTGCTTCCTGGGTCACAGCGGCCACATAATCGATCTTACTGCTTCCTGGGTCACAGCGGCCACATAATCGATCTTACTGCTTCCTGGGTCACAGCGGCCACATAATCGATCTTACTGCTTCCTGGGTCACAGCGGCCACATAATCGATCTTACTGCTTCCTGGGTCACAGCGGCCACATAATCGATCTTACTGCTTCCTGGGTCACAGCGGCCACATAATCGATCTTACTGCTTCCTGGGTCACAGCGGCCACATAATCGATCTTACTGCTTCCTGGGTCACAGCGGCCACATAATCGATCTTACTGCTTCCTGGGTCACAGCGGCCACATAATCGATCTTACTGCTTCCTGGGTCACAGCGGCCACATAATCGATCTTACTGCTTCCTGGGTCACAGCGGCCACATAATCGATCTTACTGCTTCCTGGGTCACAGCGGCCACATAATCGATCTTACTGCTTCCTGGGTCACAGCGGCCACATAATCGATCTTACTGCTTCCTGGGTCACAGCGGCCACATAATCGATCTTACTGCTTCCTGGGTCACAGCGGCCACATAATCGATCTTACTGCTTCCTGGGTCACAGCGGCCACATAATCGATCTTACTGCTTCCTGGGTCACAGCGGCCACATAATCGATCTTACTGCTTCCTGGGTCACAGCGGCCACATAATCGATCTTACTGCTTCCTGGGTCACAGCGGCCACATAATCGATCTTACTGCTTCCTGGGTCACAGCGGCCACATAATCGATCTTACTGCTTCCTGGGTCACAGCGGCCACATAATCGATCTTACTGCTTCCTGGGTCACAGCGGCCACATAATCGATCTTACTGCTTCCTGGGTCACAGCGGCCACATAATCGATCTTACTGCTTCCTGGGTCACAGCGGCCACATAATCGATCTTACTGCTTCCTGGGTCACAGCGGCCACATAATCGATCTTACTGCTTCCTGGGTCACAGCGGCCACATAATCGATCTTACTGCTTCCTGGGTCACAGCGGCCACATAATCGATCTTACTGCTTCCTGGGTCACAGCGGCCACATAATCGATCTTACTGCTTCCTGGGTCACAGCGGCCACATAATCGATCTTACTGCTTCCTGGGTCACAGCGGCCACATAATCGATCTTACTGCTTCCTGGGTCACAGCGGCCACATAATCGATCTTACTGCTTCCTGGGTCACAGCGGCCACATAATCGATCTTACTGCTTCCTGGGTCACAGCGGCCACATAATCGATCTTACTGCTTCCTGGGTCACAGCGGCCACATAATCGATCTTACTGCTTCCTGGGTCACAGCGGCCACATAATCGATCTTACTGCTTCCTGGGTCACAGCGGCCACATAATCGATCTTACTGCTTCCTGGGTCACAGCGGCCACATAATCGATCTTACTGCTTCCTGGGTCACAGCGGCCACATAATCGATCTTACTGCTTCCTGGGTCACAGCGGCCACATAATCGATCTTACTGCTTCCTGGGTCACAGCGGCCACATAATCGATCTTACTGCTTCCTGGGTCACAGCGGCCACATAATCGATCTTACTGCTTCCTGGGTCACAGCGGCCACATAATCGATCTTACTGCTTCCTGGGTCACAGCGGCCACATAATCGATCTTACTGCTTCCTGGGTCACAGCGGCCACATAATCGATCTTACTGCTTCCTGGGTCACAGCGGCCACATAATCGATCTTACTGCTTCCTGGGTCACAGCGGCCACATAATCGATCTTACTGCTTCCTGGGTCACAGCGGCCACATAATCGATCTTACTGCTTCCTGGGTCACAGCGGCCACATAATCGATCTTACTGCTTCCTGGGTCACAGCGGCCACATAATCGATCTTACTGCTTCCTGGGTCACAGCGGCATAGGCGTTTGCTTACGGCCGCCCCCCAGGAAGGTGCCGCCCTAGGCAAACGCCTAGTTTGCCTCGTGGTAAATACGCCCCTGCCACCGACGTCCTCAGGGGAATTGCAGGTTTGTCTTTCCATACCAAATCCCAGTTTATATAGAGCACATCAGAGTTAATACAACAATTGGCCACTAGATGTCTCACCAGCTCCACACAGTGGGATAGTTTCACATCTCCTCAAACTGGATACAAATTAGACACAGATTGGATACAAAGTAAAAGGTGAAGCGTTATTATTAGTTCTCTCTCACTTGTAAAGGTGAGCCATCTCTATAGGCCAGTATCTATATCAATAATCTCATATTCTTCATACATCTCAATACTATTGCATAATTTAATACATATTGATCTGACATAAAATTAGAAATGTAACAATGAAATGCCTAAAAGCAACTATAACACTATTATAAGAAACTAATATATTAAAAACTAGTATATAAAAAATCAGGTGTCCCGTCGCTAATTATCCTTTTAATTATTAATCTCCTAGCGCTGCTTATCTTGTTATAACAAATGTTTTTATCGGCAGCATTTGGGAGTCGCTGAAAATCGCTGATCGGCTCACGCAGAGAATGTCACAACTGGATCCTGAAAGAGGATAATTAGAGTTACTTCCATAATGTCAAACAAGGATTTTTTTTTTCCCCAAAACCAAAAGCCTCACCTAGTGCTGGCCCTTGTTTGGGGGAGTTAGTATACAGGGAACATATGGCGGCCTGCGGTTTCTTGTTGTACACAGATGATCATCGTACATATTTCATAACTTTTGTATTTTTTCTTTTAAAGAATTATTATTGATTGTGAAATATTGATTGATATTTCCATATATTCCCCTTAATGTCATTTCCCATTATATAGGGTCAAGAAAAGTCTCTCTGCTTCCCCTGTACCAGCTAGAGCAGGGGTCTCAAACCTCTGGCCCTCCAGCTGTGGTGGAACTACAAATCCCATGAGGCATTGCAAGATTCTCACAGCCACAGACATGACTCCCGAAGAGAGATGCATCATGGGATTTGTAGTTTCACCACAGCTGGAGGGCCAGAGGTTTGAGACCCCTGAGCTAGAGGCATGAGTGTGAGGTGAGGCATGCCGGCCTTATTTTACTAGCCCCCTTCATGTGTGCTGGCCAGGCTCTCCAAAAACATGAAAGAGTGGGTCAACCAAGCACTGCAGGTAGAGACTGCAATCCCAGCCTGAGGTGGAGGGGTGTAAGCCTGAGGTGGAGGGGTGTAAGCCTGAGGTGGAGGGGTGTAAGCCTGAGGTGGAGGGGTGTAAGCCTGAGGTGGAGGGGTG
>NW_017309507.1:46941-49099 GCF_000935625.1 Nanorana parkeri
TCGCCCTCAACACTGCTCTGGTGTGGAAGAACATTTTAAGATCGCCAGCAAAAAATCGAGCGGGATACATCCTTTCACGTACTGTCTGTGGGACTATAAACTCATATCCTGGCTGGTAAACAATGTATCCTCTCATATATACCGGCTGTGGGACCATGTATCCTCTCACATAGCGGCTATGGGACTACGTATCCTCTCATATACCGGCTGTGGGACCATGTATCCTCTCACATAGCGGCTATGGGACTACGTATCCTCTCTGGCTGTTTTAGCTTCTGCCAGAGTGGCCAGTTCCAGTATGTCTGAAGTCACTGGAAGCTCAGATATGATATGAGAGGCTGGAGATCACTTGTCTGCTATTGTCCAAATGCTAACATAAATATTATACTGAATTCTATAAGTTTGCACTTCACACATAATACTTACAGCTGTATGATCATTGCAAGGCCGTGAACATGTGATTTGTAATCTTTTACCTGGAAAACAAAATGGCGGACACACATGACACTGATCTGCTAAGAAGTGCCAAGCACAGTAGACCTGTATTCACTTTAAACATCCAATCATGTGAGAAATCAGCTCTGCTTTTCCCCAAATCCCCCCCACACAGGTTTGGATGATGGAGGTGCACACAGGCTCACTTTACAATGTAGTAAATTAGGTCAAATGAGCATTCTGTATGTGACATTATATTATTATACAGGATTTATAGAGCGCAAACAGTTTGCGCAGCGCTTTACAATATAAGGAAGACATTACAATCACAATACAATTCAAGACAAGATGGTAAGGAGGGCCCTGCCCCTGAGGGCTTACAATCTAAAAGGGAGGGGCCAGTAATACATGGAGGAGGGAGCTGTGTGGGGATGCATTGTCTGAGGACGTGATAGTGGTTAGTTTGAGGCGGGATAAGCTATTATGTTTATATATTTCCCAAATCCCGCTCCACTAATGAACAGTTTTATAACATACATAACGTATGAGCTCCTCCACCCAATACAGACAATCCATTCTGCCCGAATCCAACCAAAACTGAATCCTTCACTATCTCAGTCAGTGGCTCTCAACCTTTCTAGGGCCGGGACCCCCAACGGTAAGATTTAGGGATGGCGCGGCTGCTGCAGCGTGGCGGGAGAACTGACACTGCTGCGCTAGGAGAGGGCTGAGGAGGACTCTCACCTAGCACAGCAGAAATCACACAGCGACCCCACAGGTTGAGAACCACTGCTCAAAGAGACAACGAACCCCAGAGGAATACAACAAATCGCAGCAATAGTCCATTATACTATAGTGTTCTATTGCTGGGATTTGTAGTCCTCTGTAGCTGCTGGTATTGGCGTTGCAGTGTATATAATATATTATTGCTGGGATCTAGCTATGCATTCCTATGAAAAAAAAAAAAAAAAAAAACAGCAGAGAAAAGTTTATTATTCTCCAGAGTAAACCTTTCCGGGAGCTGCTAGGCGACCCTTGGCAAATAGTAATTCGACCCCCGACGGGGTGGCGACCCACAGGTTGAGAACCACTGTCCTAAGTGGTATTTTATTGGTGATCTGTAGCTGCCCACATCCCGGGGCCATGTTATGAAGGTCTCATTCGTTCTGCGGGATCTTTCATATTTGGAGGAAACAGCAAGAGGAGTGAAATGAAACATCTTCAACATTACAGGACACGTCCACCTCAATGTTATTACCATGACCTGGATAATGAGAACCTTCATCGCTTTACTATGCATTGTACAAGTTCTTTCATAAATTATTCTGAAGGTTCAGTATATGTGACACTTTATTTAGGAGTATTGGTGATAACGGAGGGAATTATATATAAAGCGGTATTGGTTGATTGGTTCTCATTATATTCCGCCAGTGTTGCATAACAGCAAGCTGCAGAAAATGGGGGGGGGGGGGGGGACTCTTTTAGATTGTAAGCCCTCAGGGGCAGGACCCTCCTTACCATCTTGTCTTGAATTTTATTGTGAGTGTAATGTCTACCTTATATTGTTATATTGTGAAGCGCTGTGCAAACTGTTGGTGCTATATAAATCCTGTATAATATAATAACCTTCAGTGAGCGGTAATACCCGGGAGCAAAACTACTCCATGTCATATTGTTATTCTGTATACAGATTACAACTAAATGTATATGACATTTACAAATG